>NC_036863.1:11842784-11865226 GCF_002910315.2 Salvelinus sp. IW2-2015 | reverse complement strand
AAAGGATGATCCAGAAAAAAAATAAAAATAAAATAATATTGTCACGACTTCAACGAGGCAGGCTTCCTTCCCGTTCGGGTGGCGCTCGGCGGTCGTCGTCACCGCCTACTGGCTGTCTAGCTGACTCTTTTCCTCCCCCTCTTATGTGTTATGTTATCACCTGGTTTGAGGGAATTAGCAATCAGGGTGGCTTTATTAGTCGCCAGCCTGTCTTGCTTTTTGTGCGGGATTGTTCGTGACTGTTTCTTTGGGATTTCGGGGTGGTTCGTGTGTGTGTATGGTTTTGTCTTCATGTGGAAGACAGGTGTTTATTTGACACCAGTAGTCCGGTTTGGACTTGTTTGTGTACGAGTTGGAATTAAACTCAACCTATTGAAGCTCTGCTGTTCCTGCGTCTGATTCCACAACACCCCGACACCTAGAGCGTTACATCATATAAATATATACATATACCATATAATATATATATATACATATACATATTACATATACACAGCACACACACACCACCACACAACACACACACACACACACACACACACACCACACACACACACACACCACACACACCACACACACACCACCACGACACACACACACACACACACACACACACAACACACACACACACACACACACACACCACACACACACAACAAACAGTACATACATACATCATAACATCAATACATACATACATACATACATACAATACATACATACATACTATACATAAACATACATACAAGTACATACATACACACCATTACATATAATATATTATTATAATACCCGGTGCCAATAAATATAGAATAGTTGTTAAACAAATAATAGAATGGAATAGAACTGCAGCAAAATAATTACAATGCAATCGCAACCCTGTGTGTGTGTGTTGCGCGGTGTGTGTATCTCCTCTCTCTCCTCTCTCTCTCTCTCTCTTCTCTCTCTCTCTCTCTCCTCTCTTCTCCTTCCACTCCTCTCTTCTCTCTCTCCTCTCTCCTCTCTCTCTCTCTGTGTTGTTTGTGTTGTAGCTTTCTGCTGATGTGTGTGTGTGTGTTGTTGGTAAGTAAAGCTTCTCTCTGCAGAGGAGCCCCAAGAACTTTGAACTATTCTTTACTAGGAAGGGAAAGAGTGAAGGAAGACCATCCAATACTGATGGTGTAATTAGTCCCTCATTACAGTCCAGACCCTTGACCCTCCCCCTTTTCGAGAATGAAGTGAGAAGTAACAGACCACACAAGGCACAGCAATGCTGCGAATGCTCATCTACATCTAGGAGACGTGCAGACATGATATATAAATAAATACTGTGACGAGAGCCAGGCCTCAGCACCGTGCAAGTCCAGTCTGCTAACTCGTGCGGAGGGAATAGTTAAAAGTAGTAGCTTGACAGTTAGAGGGCACCGACGCAGAGCAATCCTCTCTCATGCTACACGTCAAAGCTAGAGGTGTTGCAAAAATAAAGGTACAGGGTAACAAAACCACAGTCGAGTCGCATTCTACGTCTACAGAGCATGAGTTAAATGGATTGTGAATCTGCACTGCTAAGAGGTAGTCCCCTCTATGGTAGATAATGAGGAGAGGGAGAATTCAGAGAGGAGCCCGAGGAGGAGGCACAGGGATGATAGATACTGAGTAAAACCCAAGAAGGGAGTGAGTGAAGAGAGGGAAATAGGCACCTACGATGAGCCCCATGCCCTGCTCCTCGTAAAGGTTAGTGAGCAGTCACCTCTTGGAGCCTAACCTAGCTAGTAGGAGAGGCAGGGAGAATATGAGAGAATGGGAGAAGATGTTAGAGGACCGAGAGCGCTGAGATAAAAAAAACAGAGGGAGTGGCGCCTGAAGCGGCCAGCCAGCCTCGCTACGTCATTCCTCTAATGCTCTCATCGCAAGAACTGAGCTCTACGGAGTTCCTCCGTCATCGAACTTTGACTGACACTCCTGTACTGGTTATAGTGCTGCGTTACCCTCCAATCCATTTTGCACCTACGCTATATGCCCAGTTTCTATGCCTGACCCTGTCTCCTCCATTACTAAGCCCTTACCACGTTCATCCTCTCCTGTCCCACTCTCCCTCAACATTGTATTATCAATTTATTGTCTACATCTGGGTAGTTGAGCCAATCACTCTTACACGTCTACTCCTTGCCTCGTTCAACGTCACGTCATCGAAACATTACTCTAAAGAATGATGGCACTTATGTTAAATCCAAATCGACACGCCCACCAGCAGCAACTCATCACGTCTCTTGCCTGCGAAAAGCGATCAACAGGTTAAAATATAAGCGTGTACGAAAAAGAAAAAGGACCACCTAGATGGTGCATCCTCTCATAACTCTGGCTCGAAACAGGTAAATATACAAGTGGTTAGCAAGAAAAACCAAACCAGTGTCAATCCTCTCAGTACTCTAACTCCGAACATGTTAAATTGCCAGGGTTTAACTACGTTTTACAAACCCCACGCAGTCATCCCTCTACTCTCTCAAACATGTTAAATAGCCCTGCAAATGAAGGTACGGGTGATGAGAGTATAACACAGACAACCCACACCACCGAGAGTTAACATACCTCTGCTTAAAACTCTAACCTCGAGACCATAAGGATGTGAGAAGAGAATAAGATTATAACGGAGAGGTGATGGTTAGTGACAAGCCGCACCGAGGTCATCCATCTTCTTCCAAATCTCTCAGCAACTGTGAGTCTGAGATAACCTGTACAAGCACACAACACAGTCATCCTCTACATGCTATAAGTTAAAATGCCCAATAGTAGTCTGCTTACAACGTCCTCACCGCCACTGCCCAGCCGATGCATCTCCTGCTGAACTCAAATATCTGAAGTTGGAGCCAATCTTCAATAAGGCCTTAATCTACGCTTTGCTCCTTCCATCCTATACCACCTGTCACCTTCAGTAAACATACCTCTACTCCACCTCTTGCTTGCTAGCGATTTGTGTGTATAGTGAGTGATGTGAGTGCTGGTGACAGATGTCGCGTACGCAGTCATCCTCGCTACTCTCTCAGCATGCGTTAGTGATAGTGAGTGTGTGTGAGTGCAATGTGTGTGTGGTGCTGTGTGTGTGTGTGTGTGTTGTGATTGTTTGTGTGTGTGTTGTGTGTGTGTGTGTGGTTGTGTGTGTGTGTGTGTGTTGTGTGTGTGTGCTGCCACGCAGTGCGTGATGTAGTGCGCGTTCTGTGCTGCTAATCATTTAAATGTTGTGTGAGTACTTGGTCTTTACAAATGACCAGAGCTCGCACCATCATCCTCTCTACATACTCATCTAGCTAGCATAAGTGTACTAAATGTCATTTAGCTATGATCTGACTTTAGCTCAGAACAATGTACAATGTAGCTACACAGTATTGTGTAATAACAACACTAGTCCCGATCGTACAGCTGCATCCTCCTCCTCTACTACCTCAAACGAAACGATCTTAAATTGAAGTATGCCTAGACTACGCAACAGATGAACATGCTTCAATTCTCCCCCTCAAATTAATATATAAACTTCCACTCATCATCATCACAGCTCTGAGTTCGATGACCTACTATCTAACTATAATCACCATCCCCATCGACTTCAACCGCATAGCCTCATACAAATACCAACTCTAATCTGACCCCTATATCCAAATGACTAGCTTCCCGCGCCGACCTGACATACGATTACTGCCCTACTGCTCTCCCTCTTCAACACCACTGATCTAAATTACTAGGATCAGACACTTTCTCGCTGAATACCCCCTCAACATTAAACCACCTAGCCTACTTCGCATGTGCCTTTTTTCTTTTCTACCCCTTTGCCCTAAACGTAGTGTAAGGACTCACCATAAAACCTTGTGGCCACAGATTCCGGGGGTTCCATACAAACTATACCAAGACCTTCTCTAGTTCAACTTCTAGGTCCCGTCGCGCGATCACTCCTCCACATATACCTCTCCACCTCTCTCATTCCCGATACATCAATCGTCTAAAATATAGTAAGCGTGTATACAGACAATGGATCACCTAGCAGGTCATTCGTACTACTTGTCGCTCTACACAAACACAAATCCCGTGTTGGACTACAAAGCAGCTCGATAAAACGTCTTTCTAGAGTTGACAACTTCACCCGCTTGCCCCAACCGAGTGTCTGATCCTCATACTACATCCTACTCAATTACTCTAGTAAAGACCACAATTTTTATAGATAAATTTGAACTGCTTAACATCACTTATGATGAACCACTTCCCCACGACAGTGTAACAACCCGTACTCTTGCTCACTGTGTGTGTGTGTGCTTCTTATGACAGAGATAGACTTAACAAGTAAGCCTATGTCTCTGGCTAGTTGACTTACAGTATGTACAATGTAGCATACACAGTATGTATAAATGTCAGATCGTACACGCTATACAACAAAGCTATGATGCAACATGCAACAGAATTGAACATGTTCAATTCTCCCTCAAATTAAATATAACTTCATCATCATCATCACCCTCATGATGACCATAACTATAATCACCATCCCCATCATCACCACCACCATCATCATCACCATCATGACTAGCTTCGGGACTGCAACGTATGCCAGGCGTTCAGTACACTACATGACATACAAAATCCTAACGTCGCTGAACCCCTCACATTAAACGACTGTCTTTCCTGTTGTTTTTTTTGTCTTGCCCAAACGTAGTGTAGCTCACACTAAACAATGTGGCACAGACGGGGGTCATACACTACAAGATTCTTCACTTGGTCGTGAGGATTCTCAATACCACTCTGTCTCGCTAAAAACAATGATATGATTAGATTGTAATGTAGCTACAACGAACTGTGGCTCAAAGCAGCCTCATAAACGTTTTCAGTCAGACATTCACGCTTGCCATACAGAGTTGAAATATCTAGCAAACACATTTTGAATTGAATAACATTGCTTGTGAACTTCAGAGCTGTAACGATTTGACACTTTGGCTTTGGTTAAAGGCAAGTACAAATGCATACTATTTGTAGTCATCGCTCCTGCTCGATAGTCTACACATCCTGGGCGATGATATACAATGTCATCTCACTGGCTTCTTCTCTGGCGAGCTCTCATTGGCTATTGCTGATCATCATTCTTAAAACTTGTCCTTGCACATGTCACACAACAAGAGCATTGCAGATTTTGTGCCGATAAAATCAAACGTTTGGAAATATCGGGACGTCTGGGATTACTCTAAGACGGGATCGGTAGCCCTCAGAGTGAGTCTCTGACCCGCTCACATTAAACATGCGTTGGTGATGGCCGCGAACCCGAGTAGGCAACGACATGGGGATTTTGTCTCCGATCTCAAAAACTTGTTTGGGAAAGCTAAATTGGGGCCAAAATCATGTAGTGTACACCCAGCTTTAAGGGAGTCTGTTGGGACATTGGGCTGAAATTGGGACTCCCTTAGTTGCACATCGTTCTGATGCCTGGTGACTGAAAGTAACCCTCACCTAAAGTGTCTGGTTTCACAAAAAACATTTTATTTCCAGTCAACAAAAGCATATCTATAATCTCTAGGAAAACTACTTACCAGTCGGCATGTTAAATGTGTCTCTCGCTATTAAAAATGTGTTTAAAACCAGCTTTTATTCAGTGTCTTCCATTATAACATTTAGCCTACTATTTAAACAAGAAGAAACACGAAGAAGCGATAAAGAGAGACACATTTAACCTGTTGACTGGTAAGTAGTGTTCCTACATATTATAGATATTCCTTTGTTGACGGGAAACATTTTGTGGGGGTGAAACCAGACACTTTAGTTGAGGGTTCTTTTCTGGCACCAGGCAGCAGAACAATGTGCAACTAAGGGAGTCCCAATGTCAGCCCAATGCCCCATCATACTGCCTTAAGATGTGGTCCCGAAGCTCCATCAGCACCATCACCACCATCACCATTATCATCATCATTATCATCACCATCACTATCATCATCATCACTATCATCACTATCATCACCACCATCACCATTATCATCATCTTTACCATCACCACCATCACTATCATCACCATCACTATCATCACTATCATCATCATCACTATCATCATCATCATCACTATCATCACTATCATCATTACCATCACCACCATCACCATTATCATCACTATCATCATCACCATCACCACCATCACCATTATCATCATCATCATCATCATCATCATCATCACCACCACCATCACTATCACAATCATCACTATCATCACTATCATCACCACCATCACCATCATCATCATCATCATTATCATCATCATCATCATCATCATCATCACTATCATCATCATCACTATCATCACCCCCATCACCATTATCATCATCATTATCATCATCACCATCACTATCATCATCACCATCATCACCCCCATCACCATTATCATCACCATCACCACCATCACCATTATCATCACCATCATCATCACTATCATCATCATCACTATCATCACTATCATCACCACCATCACCATTATCATCACCATCACCACCATCACCAGTATCATCATCATTTACATTTTACATTTACATTTGCATCACTATCATCACCCCATCACCATTATCATCATCATCATCATCATCATCATCATCATCATCATCATCATCATCATCACCATCACTATCATCATCATCCTCGCCATCACTATCATCACCATCATCACCCCATCACCATTATCATCACCATCACCACCATCACCATTATCATCATCATCACCATCACTATCATCATCATCACTATCATCACTATCATCACCCCCATCACCATTATCATCACCATCACCACCATCACCATTATCATCACCATCACCATCACCACCATCATCATCATCACAACCCTAACCATCATCTCCGCCATAATTTATTTGCTTTTGTATAGGAACATTAGTCCATGCCACAGCATATTTTGGTGTAACCGGTGGGCTTTAACTCTCTGACGAGCAGGGTATCAAGGTCAACGGCTGAGGTCTTTACATCATCCACCCTCACCTCCTGAGGCACCTCATCACGTCAGCTGCTAACACCCACATCATCCACCCTCACCTCCTGAGGTACCTCATCACGTCAGCTGCTAACACCCACACCATCCACCCTCACCTCCTGAGGCACCTCATCACGTCAGCTGCTAACACCTACATATCCACCCTCACACTCTCCTGAGGTCACCCTCATCACGCATGACCGTTCACCTGCTACAAAGGCGCTAGCCACACGACGAGCAGATCGCCTCTACAACGCTTCCTGAGGCACCTCATCACGTCCAGCTGCTGCTAACACCGCACATCAGATTCACCTCACCTCCTGAGGACACCTCATCACAGGCCGTAATATCATTGGGGAAATCAGAGCTGCCTCTATAACTACCCCTTCCATTCAGGACCCAATTTATCCACCATACTTCACCAGGTCCTGAGGGCACCCGGTGTCTCATCACGTAGCTGTGAGGAACACGAGCCCACAATAAACAATACTCACTTCGGAACACTCAACCTGAGGCACCTCATCGCGTGCAAGCTTCGCTAACACCTCCTCATCCACCAGCTCACCTCCTGCAGCACACTCCGAGGCACGTCTTCATCAAGTAGCTCTCTTATACACCCACATGATCACTCTACCCTCACACTCCTGAGGTTACCATACACGTTCAGCTGCCTAACCCAAGCCACTACGCGATGCCCCCCTCTACCGTCCTGAGGCACCTTTCACGTCATGCTGCTAAACCACTACATCACTCCACCCTCACTCCTGAGGTACCTCATCACGTCAGCTGCTAACACGCCACACTCATCCACACCTCACCTCCTGAGGCACTTCATCACGTCAGCTGCTAACACCTACTCATCCACCCTCCCTCTGAGCGTACTCATCAACGTCAGCTGCGCTACACCTACATCATCCACCTCACCTCCCTAAGGCAGCCTCATCAGCGTCAAAGCTGGCTAACGACCCACCACATGCATCCACCCTCACCTCCTGAGCACCTCTCACCGTCAGCTGCTAACACCACCATCTCCACCCTCACCTTCCTAGGCATCTCATCACGTCAGCTGCTAATCACACTCACAACAAATATGGATATACACACATACACAAAAGGATAAGGATGCACACACACACACATATTCAGATACGGATACACACACTCTTCTCTCTCTCTGGTCCTGGTATGGGTGTGAGGGGTGTGGAGGTGAGAGGCTGATGGCCAGTAAATGGGACTCCAATAATAATCTGTCATTGTTACAAGCCAGGCAGGAGGAGCTAAGGTCAGGACGTCAACTCGACGGCGGAGGGAGGTCACGCTCTCTCCCTCTTCTCTCTCTCTCTCTCTTCTCTCTTCTCTCTCTCTCTCTCTCTCTCTCTCTCTCTCTCTCTCTCTCTCTCTCTCTCTCTCTCTTCTCTTCCTCTCTCTCTCTCTTCTCTCTCTCTCTCTCTAGCTCTCTCATTATGGCGAGGGCTCAGTTGAAGGGTAGGATAGAGATATAATTGCTGAGGTGGCATGTCATCCCATTTCAAGGGAGTAGCATGTACTGTATGGAGATGTATTGTAGTGTACTGTATGAACCTATATGGTGTGTACTGTTATGGAGATTGTGGTAGTGTACTTTATGGTGACTATATTGTAGTGTACTGTATGGAACTGTATTGTAGTGTACTGTATGGAGACTGTATTGTTGTGTATGTATGGAGACTGTATTGTAGTGTACTGTATGGAGACTGCATTGTGTGTACTGTATTGAGGACTGTATTGTAGTGTACTGTATGGAGACTGTATTGTAGTTGTACTGTATGGAGACTGTATTGTAGTGTACTGTATGGAGACTGCATTGGAGTGTACTGTATGGAGACTGTATTGTAGTGTACTGTATGGAGACTGCATTGGAGTGTACTGTATGGAGACTGCATTGTAGTGTAGTTGCATGGAGACTGCATTGGTAGTGTTATAAACTGTAATGGAGGACTGTATTGTAGTGTACTGTATGGAGATGTATTGTAGTGTACTGTATGGAGACTGTATTTTGTAGTGTACTGTATGGAGACTGCATTGGAGTTGTACTGTATGGAGACTGCCTTGTAGTGTACTGTATGGAGACTGTATTGTAGTGTACTGTTATGGAGACTGCATTGGAGTGTACTGTAATGGAGACTGCATTGTAGTGTACTGTATGGAGACTGTATTGTAGTGTACTGTATGGAGACTGTATTGTAGTGTACTTTATGGAGACTGTATTGTATTATACTGTATTATATCTCTATTTATTGGTGAGTTGCATGGTCAGTCATGGTTGAACGTTGTCCAATGATTCAGACTAGAGAGGGTAACTCAAAAAGTATGCATTGTATTCTATGTCGCTTTGGATAAATGCGTCAAATTGTCTGCAAACTCACTATCCATATTATGGTGGATAGTGAGTGATGTGATGTGCATGATGTGATGTAAAAATAATAAAGCCGTCATTGTAAATAAGAATTTGTTCTTAACTGACTTTCCTAGCTAAATAAAAGTAACATAAGGACACAGACTTCAGTATTACCACATTATTATCACCGTATGACTACAGTATTACTAAAGTATTATCACTGTACCACTACAGTATTATCACAGTATTACTACAGTGTTATCACAGTATTATCACTGTACTACTACAGTATTATCACAGTATTACTACTGTATTATAACAGTATTACTGGGCAACTTGGAACTATATGTAGGTCAAATAGAGAAGGAGGAGCGATTTATATATATATATGAACCCATACATATGTAAGATACATATAAATGGATATACAAAATACTAGGTCAAATCAAGCAGAGCCTCCAGCCCATCTAGAGTGAGTGACGTCCGTCTGTATGACCTCTCCAGGGATAAAGGCTAGGGATCAAGAGGTCAAACCTTGGATGACTCAGGGTCATTCAGATGATTGCAGAGGGCCGCAGAGGCGTTTGACATCTAAACCTATAACGAGCATCTCAACCAGTGGCGTAGGCAGAAATCCATTGTTGGCAGGGCCAGCAAAAATGTAGGTTGGCCAAAATTTGGGACCTCAAATCATCATAAAATCATAATTAAAGCCTACCCTATACCCTACTGTAATCGATCGCACTCAACAAACCACCTAATGTGATTTCGCATTACAGACCAAATAGACCAAAAAATCCATGACTCTTGCATTTAACATGCAACTCACATAGACCTACACATAACAAATCATAGGCCTATAATTAATAGACTATGAGACTAGAACATATGCCCTGATACAACAGTAATAATCACATTGCTTATACTGTAGACTAGAACAGTGGTCATCAACCTTTTCTTAGTTAAGATCACTTTAGTCAAAATGCAAGCTGAGTGCAATTCTCTGCTGGGCACAGGAGATCAAGAGCGCCGACAATGTGTGATATCAATGAAATGATCAATAGCCTACAGGGCCTAACTATAGTGCATGGATGGAGAAGCACAGGCCAAAGTTCTATTTCCAATGGAATTACATGATAGGCTATTGGATAGGTTATTCATTGGATATAAATATTGTTTCATACATTTGCCTATTTTCAAATATAATTAGAAAGTTGGATTTTCTCTGTGTCGGCCTACCACTTATTATAAATAACGGAGAGTTCCTTATATTTTTTAACTCAAGTCTCAAGCTAGGCTATATGATAACACTGGTCAGAGGTCAGTTGTTATAGCCTATTACTTGCGAGGCACATCAAAGCAGAAACAACTCGTTTTTTTATTTCACTGGACTGATGGTCATGTTTCAGCGGAGGAAGGGAGAGTGCGAGTTGAAGTACAGAAGTGTGTTTCATGATTTCTGAAAGTGTTGAATAAAAACAGTGTTATAGTGCTGATCATTGTTTCTGAATGTACTGAAACTGTATTTAAGGCCCTCGATTAGATCAATGCAAGCAGTGTATGATATAGAGGGGACAGGAGACACTTCATGGCAAAATCACTGATATCAAATAACTTCGCAAATTCTCCAACATCCTCTTCTGTAGACAGTCTCTTAAAAAAAATTGAACAGTGAGTTTTGTTTGGCCATTTTACTTGTTTTTGCTAGCCAAGTTAGCTAGTGAGTCTTAGCTAGCTAGCTAACAGCGAGATATGGATGAGTTTTCACTTCCTACGGCTTCCACTAGAAAGAGACAGGAATGAGTCACCACTGGCATGAGGTGACCATGCTTTGACCACGCGCGTTCACGTGAGAGGCAGCTCCGTTCCATCGCTCATCTGAAGTCAATGTAATTCTCCGGTTGGAACGTTATTCAAGATGTATGTTAACAACATTCTAAAGATTGATTCAATACATCGTTTGACATGTTTCTACTGACTGTTACGGAACTTTTGGACATTTCGTCACGTTTTAGTGAACGCGCTTTGTGACTTTGGAATTGTTTACCACACGCGCTAACCAAAGTAGCTAATTGGACATAAATAACGGACATTATCGAACAAATCAAGCATTTATTGTGGCCTGGGATCTTAGGACTGCATTCTGATGAAGATCATCAAAGTTAAGGGAATATTATCATGTAATTTTTTTGTCTGGTTTTGTGGACTCCAACATTGGCGGCTAATTTGACTCTTGTTCTAGAGGCTCCGTCTCAGATTATTGCAATGGTTTTGCTTTTTTACCGCTAAAAAAAATTTTGAAATCTGACACAGCGGTTGACATTAAGGAGGAGGTATATCTATTAATTTTCCATGTGTATAACTTGTATTATTCATCTACATTTATGATGAGTATTTCTGTTGAACGATTGTGGCTATGCCACTTATCACTGGATGGTTTTTGGAACTGTGAATGTAATGCGCCAATGTAAACTCAGATTTTTAATATAAATATCAATTTATCAAAAACAAAAAAAATTGGCATTATGTGTGTAACATGAGTTCTATGAGTGTCATTCTGATTGAAGGATTCATAAAGCGTTAGTGATTAATTTTAGCTTATATTTCTGCTTTTTTGACTGCTATCTTTCGCTTGGAAAAATGGCTGTTTATGTGGTGGGTGACCTAACATTATCGTTTTGTAGTGCTTTCGCTTGAAAAGCATATTTGAAATCGGACACTTTGGTGGGATTAACAAACAGATTACTTTAAAATGTATAAGAAACATGTATGTCTGGAGGAATTTTAATTATGAGATTTCTGTTGTTTGAATTTGCTCCCTGCACTTTCACTGGCTTGTTGTCATATCATCCCGTTACCGGGATTGCAGCCATAAGAAACAAATCAAAAATACACTGCTCAAAAAAATAAAGGAACACTTAAAACAACACAATGTAACTCCAAGTCAATGACACTTCTGTGAAATCAAACTGTCAATTAGGAAGCAACACTGATTGACAATAAATTTCACATGCTGTTGTGCAAATGGAATAGACAAAGGTGGAAATTATAGGCAATTAGCAAGACACCCCCAAAAAAGGAGTGATTCTGCAGGTGGTGACCACAGACAACTTCTCAGTTCCTATGCTTCCTGGCTGATGTTTTGTCACTTTTGAATGCTGGCGGTGCTCTCACTCTATGGTAGCATTGAGACGGAGTCTACAACCCACACAAGTGGCTCAGGTAGTGCAGTTCATCCAGGATGGCACATCCAATGCGAGCTGTGGCAAAAGGTTGCTGTGTCTGTCAGGTGTAGTGTCCAGAGCATGAGGCGCTACCAGGAGACAGGCCAGTACATCAGGAGACGTGGAGAGGCCATAGGAGGGCAACAACCAGCAGCAGGACCGCTACCTCCGCCTTTGTGCAAGGAGGTGCACTTGCCAGAGCCCTTGCAAAATGACCTCCAGCAGGCCACAAATGTGCATGTGTCTGCTCAAACGGTCAGAAAACAGACTCCATGAGGGTGGTATGAGGGCCCGACATCCACAGGTGGGGGTTGTGCTTACAGCCCAGCACCCGTGCAGGACGTTTGGCATTTGCCAGAGAGACACCAAGCATTGGCAAATTCGCCACTGGCGCCCTGTGCTCTTCACAGATGAAAGCAGGTTCACACTGAGCACATGAGCACATGTGACAGACGTGACAGAGTCTGGAGACGCCGTGGAGAACGTTTCTGCTGCCTGCAACATCCTCAGCATGACCGGTTTGGCGGTGGGTCAGTCATGGTGTGGGTGGCCATTTTCTTTGTGGGCCGCACAGCCCTCCATGTGTTCGCCAGAGGTAGCCTGACTGCCATTAGGTACCGAGATGAGATCCTCAGACCCCTTGTGAGACCATATTGCTGACACATGCACATTTGTGGCCTGCTGGAGGGTCATTTTGCAGGGCTCTTGGCAGTGCACTCCTTGCACAAAGGCGGAGGTAGCGGTCCTGCTGCTGGGTTGTTGCCTCCTATGGCCTCCTCCACGTTCCTGATGTACTGGCCTGTCTCCTGGTAGCGCCTCCATGCTCTGGACACTACACTGACAGACACAGCAAACCTTTTTGCCACAGCTTCGCATTGATGTGCCATCCTGGATGAACTGCACACCTGAGCCACTTGTGTGGGTTGTAGACTCCGTCTCATGCTACCACTAGAGTGAGAGCACCGCCAGCATTCAAAAGTGACCAAAAATCAGCCAGGAAGCATAGGAACTGAGAAGTTGTCTGTGGTCACCACCTGCAGAATCACTCCTTTTTTGGGGTGTCTTGCTTAATTGCCTATAATTTCCACCTTTTGCTATTCCATTTGCACAACAGCATGTGAAATTTATTGTCAATCAGTGTTGCTTCCTAAGTGGACAGTTTGATTTCATAGAAGTGTGATTGACTTGGAGTTACATTGTGTTGTTTAAGTGTTCCCTTTATTTTTTTGAGCAGTGTATATATTAGATTTTAGATTCTTCGAAGTTCTTGAAATTTTCAGCATTGACTTACCTTCATGTGTTAAAGTAATGATGGACTGTTGTTTCTCTTTGCTTATTTGAGCTGTTCTTGCCATAATATGGACTATCTTCTGTATACCACCCCTACCTTGTCACAACACAACTGATTGGCTCAAACACAATAAGAAGGAAAGAAATTCCACATATTAACTTTTAACAAGGCACACCTGTTAATTGAAATGCATTCCAGGTGACTACCTCATGACGCTGGTTGAGAGAATGCCAAGAGTGTGCAAAGCTGTCATCAAGGCAAAGCGTGGCTACTTTGAAGAATCTCAACTATAAAATATATGTCGATTTGTTTAACACTTATTGGTCACCACATGATTCCATATGTGTTATTTAATTGATTTGATGTCTTCACTATTATTCTACAATGTAGAAAATAGTAAAAATGAAGAAAAAACATTGAATGAGTAGGTGTGTCCAAACTTTTGACTGGTACTGTATATATATTTTTTGCTCAATCTGATTGTGTGGGCCTGTCTCCCCAGTGGGTGGGCCTGCGCCCACCAGGCCCACCCGTGCCTACACCACAATCTCATCTAGTGAAGACCTTGATGGAATCAAATCAAATGTTATTAGTCACATGCGCCGAATACAACAGGTGTAGATGTCAGGTTGTGCGCTACTGGTATAGAAGTCAGGTGCAGGAGAGCAGAGAGTTGATATCAGGCGCACACTTTATTTGGCAGAAGCAACAACAGACGGACGCAACTGCGTCAAAAAACCTCCAGCCAATGGCAAAAGTGAAAAGCGCGACAACAGTCACAATGATGCAAATGTTTAAGAATTAAACATATTTCAGGTTAAACACGGTACCTGGGGAAAAACCAGCCTGGCGCGTCACACAAAACACGTAACAAAACAATTCCACACAAAGACATGGGGGGAACAGAGGGAATATATATGTAGTGTGATTAGGGTGTGAGGGGAAACAAGACAAAACACATGGAACAATGAAAAGTGGAGTGGCGATGGCTAGAAGACCGGTGACGTCGACTGCCGAACACCGCCCGAACAAGGAGAGGAGCAGACTTCGGCAGAAGTCGTGAAAGTAGACCTTACAGTGAAATGCTTACTTACAAGCCCCTAACCAACAATGCAGTTTAAAATAAAAACGGATAAGAATAAGAAATAAAAGTAACAAGTAATTAAAGAGCAGCATTAAAATAACAATAACGAGACTATATACAGGGGGGTACTGGCACATAGTCAATGTGCAGGGGCACTGGTTAATTGAGGTAATATGTACATGAAGGTAGAGTTATTAAAGTGACTATGCATAGATGATAACAACAGAGAGCTGCAGCAGTTTAGAAGAGGAGGAGAGGAGGGTGGGGGCAATGCAAATAGTCTGGGTAGACATTTGATTAGGTGTTCAGGAGTCGTATGGCATGGGGGTAGAAGCTGATTAGAAGCTTCTTGGACCTAGACTTGGTGCTCCGGTTACACTTGCCGTGTGGTAGCAGAGAGAGCAGTCTATGACTAGGGTGGCTGGAGTCTTTGACAATTTTTAGGGCCCTCCTCTGACACCATCTGGTATTGAGGCCCTGGAGGGCAGGAAGCTTGGCCCCAGTGATGTACTGGGCCATTCACACTACCCTCTGTAGTGCCTTGCGGTCGGAGGCCGAGCAGTTGCCATACCAGGCAGTGATGCAACTAGTCAGGATGCTCTCGATGGTGCAGCTGTAGAACCTTTTGAGGATCTGAGGACCCATGCCAAAACTTTTCAGTCTCCTGAGGGGGAAAGGTTTTGTCGTGAAGAGGTTTCACAACTGTCTTGGTGTGCTTGGACGATGTTAGTTTATTGCTGATGTGGACACCAAGGAACTTGAAGCTCTCAACCTGCTCCACTGCAGCCCCGTTGATGAGAATGGGGGCGTGCTCAGTCCTCTTTTTCCTGTAGTCAACAATCATCTCCTTTGTCTTGATCACGTTGAGGGAGAGGTTGTTGTCCTGGTACCACACGGCCAGGTCTCTGACCTCCTCCCTATAGGCTGTCTCGTCGTTGTCGGTGATCAGGCCTACCACTGTTGTGTCATCGGCAAACTTAATGATGGTGTTGAAGTCGTGCCTGGACATGCAGTCATGAGTGAACAGGGAGTACAAGAGAGGACTGAGCACGCACCCCTGAGGGGCCCCTGTTTTGAGGATCAGCATGGCGGATGTGTTGTTCACTACACTTACCACCTGAGGGCGGCCTGTCAGGAAGTCCAGGATCCAGTTTCAGAGGGAGGTGTTTAGTCCCAGGGTCCTTAGCTTATTGATGAGCTTTGAGGGCACTATGGTGTTGAACGCTGAGCTGTAGTCAGTGAATAGCATTCCCACATAGCTGTTCCTTTTGTCCAGGTGGGAAAGGGCAGTGTAGAGTGCAATAGAGATTGTGGATCTTTTGGGGCGGTATGCAAATTGGAGTGGGTCTAGGATTTCTGGGATAATGGTGTTGATGTGAGCCATGACCAGCCTTTCAAAGCACTTCATGGCTACAGACGTGAGTGCTACGGGTCGGTAGTCATTTATGCAGGTTACCTTAGTGTTCTTGGGCACAGGCACTATGGTGGTCTGCTTAGAACATGTTGGTATTACAGACTCAGACAGGGAGAGATTGAAAATGTCAGTGAAGACACTTGCCAGTTGATCAGCGCATGCTCGCAGTACACGTCCTGGTAATCCGTCTGGCCCTTCGGCCTTGTGAATATTGACCTGTTTAAAGGTCTTACTCACATCGGCTGCAGAGAGCGTGATCACACAGTCTTCCGGAACAGCTGGTGCTCTCATGCATGTTTCAGTGTTATTTGTCTCGAAGCGAGCATAGAAGTAGTTTAGCTCGTCTGGTAGGCTCGTGTCACTGGGCAACTCTCGGCTGTGCTTCCCTTTGTAGTCTGTAATGGTTTGCAAGCACTGCCACATCCGACAAGCGTCATAACCAGTGTAGTACGATTCAATCTTAGTCCTGTATTGATGCTTTGCCTGTTTGATGGTTTGTCTGAGGGCATAGCGGGATTTCTTATAAGCTTCTGGGTTAGAGTCCCACTCCTTGAAAGTGGTAGCTCTATCCTTTAGCTCAGTGCCTGATGTTGCCTGTAATCCATGGCTTCTGGTTGGGGTATGTACGTACGGTCACTGTGGGGACGACGTCATCGATACACTTGTTGATGAAGCCAATGACTGACGTGGTGTACTCCTCAATGCCATCAGAGGAATCCCGGAATATACTCCAGTCTGTACTAGCAATACAGTCCTGTAGCCTAGCATCTGCTTCATCTGACCACTTTTTTATTGATCTAGTCACTGGTGCTTCCTGCTTTAATTTTAGCTTGTAAGCAGGAATCAGGAGGATAGAGTTGTGGTCGGATTTACCAAATGGAGGGTGAGGGAGAGTTTTGTATGCGTCTCTGTGTGTGGAGTAAAGGTGGTCTAGAGTTTTTTTCCCCTCTGGTTGCACATTTAACATGCTGATAGAAATTGACTCAAGAATGGCTCAATCACTGGGGTCATATTCCACTGTGACCATCTATCAGAACAACCCGTCATCATAATAATACACTATCACAGCTAGTTCCCAGCAGACAAAACATGTTGCAATGACGTCAGGCTGACGTTGATTGTGACGTTGTGATAAGGTTGTAACTGTATTTTTTGTACATATATTTTTTGAGACCAGAGAAAGACATCTTTACCTGGTTGTAATCTGACCAGACAACAACCAAAATACTACTTTCTTAGACATCTTGATGATGTCATCAAAAAAGATGGTGGCTAACAAAAAATAGCAACAAACATAAACAAACCAATGTGTGATAGTGTGTTATGATTTATAACAACGACTATGTATGAATGATAAATGACAGAACATGAGATAAAGATGTGAGTGTCATCCCACTGGGTACAGATGTCAGTTCAATGTATAGTTTTCATTTACATTTGATTGAGTTGTCAACTAAAGTGAATTCAACATGAAATAAAAAGGTAAAAAATCACTGTGTTGATGGTTGATGACTTTGATGACTTTTTGCAAATCCAATCAGTTTTCCATGTTGATTAAACATAATCAAATTGATTTTGGGGGTTGAAATGATGTGGAAACAACATTGATTCAACCAGTTTTTGCCAAGTGGGATGTATGGTATAATTGTATAGGTCATGTTCACATAACTGAAACCATTTTGGGCTAGGTAGCACTCAACTTCACTTCCTTCTTTTCTTCAAAGCTGGTTGTAATGACATTGTAATGACGTTATTTAATTTAAAAAACAAAGTTGGTTGTAATGACGCCATTTCAACCACTTTCCCCACTGAGTTCGTAGCTGCAGTCCAAAATATAAAAGATCTTCACTACTGACTTTACAGATAGTAGCACACTGCAATATGAAGCAAAGTCAATATCTGCCCTGCAGACAGAGCAAAAGGAGTTACTGATGATGCTGTCAACACATTAGTCAACAACATCATAACAACTCTACTCCACATGAGCACAACCTCGTTTATACCTCATTTCATCGCTTTTTGACATGAAGAGATTTAAGAGCTGAAATAGTTGCTGTACCCAAACGTCAGTTGGTTGTATTTCATCGCCAATCATCCATAGTACCGTCTCCAACAACCCAAATTCATCCACTCCAATTATCTCTGCAGGTAATTCAATATGTTGTCTGGAGATGTGGAACAAATAGAGTACATTTATATAATTTGATCTCAATTTCAAAATAGTCTCTCTATTTGCCCTTTTCTGTAAGGAACATTTGAAGAGATCCTTCATTTAGGTCTGCATTCATAAAGTGTTGAAGTGCTGATCTAGGATATTTTCTCCCCTATCCATTATTCATTGTTATGTTAAAAGGCAAAACTGATCCTAACCTCTCAAGGATCGGACCCTTTTTTTAAATTCTTGCCTAAAATGACATACCCAAATCGAACTGCCTGTATGTAGCTCAGGACCTGAAGCATGGATATGAATATAATTGGTACCATTTGATAGGAAACCCTTTGAAGTTTGTGGAAATATGAAATTAATGTAGGATAATATAACACATTAGATCTGGTAAAAGATAATAAAAAGAAAAAACATGAGGGTTTTGTTGTTTGTTTTTGTTCCATCATCTTTGAAATGTAAGAGAAAGGTCACAATGTACTATTCCAGGTTAGGCGCAATTTCGATGTTGGCCTCTAGATGGCAGCAGTGTATGTACAAAGTTTTAGACTCATTCAATGAACCATTGCATTTCTGTTCAAAATGTTGTATCAAGACTGCCCAAATGTGCCTAATTGGTTAATTAATACGTTTTCAAGTTCATACCTGTGCAATCTCCTCAAACAATAGCATGGTATTATTTCACTGTCATAGCTACTGTAAATTGGACAGTGCAGTTAGATTAACAAGAATTTAAGCTTTCTGACAATATCATATACTGTATGTCTATGTCCTGGGAAATGTTTTTGTTACTTACAACCRCATGCTAACCACATTAGCCTATGTTAGCTCAAACGTCCCGCGGGGGGGAGGACGCCGATCCTGTAGAGGCTAGATCAGCGCTCCTACTCTGGTCCGTGAAGCCTGCTCAATATCTGGATGATGCTAGGTAGAGGACAGAGGACAGTGGAGGGTTGGCTGGACGTGGGAGGGAAGTGGGTTGGCTGGATGGGGGAAGGCTGAGGGGGCTGTTAATGCAAAGTCAACCCATCCCAGTGACGTCCTTGTGTTTTGACTAGTCTCCATCCGCCCCCTCATTCTCCCCTTCCCCTCTCCCACTCTCACTGTATGTCTCTTCCTCTTTCCTTCTCTCCCTCTCTGCCTGTTCCTGTCCTCACCCACTGTGCTTTGAGACTGGAGTGATTCATCATAAAACAGAGAGCCCTGCTATCAGTCAGGTCTGCCAAATCAAATAAAACCAAAGTACACACACACACACACACACACACACACACGTCACACACACACACACACACACACACCACAACACACACACACACACACACACACACACACACACACACACACACACAACCCACCACACACACACACACCCACACACACACAACACACACACACACACACACACACAACACACACACACACACACACACACACACACACACACACACAACACACACACACGCACACACACCACACACGCACAACGCACACACAACACACACAACACACACACCACACACACCACACACACACACACACACAAGACACACAGACACACACCACAGGCACACACACACAACACACAACAAGGCACGCACACACCACACACACCACACACACACACACACACACACACACACACACACACAGACACACAACACGCACACACGCACACACGCCACGCACACACACACACACACACACACACACCACACACACACACACACACACACACAGACAACACAGACACACACACAGGCCACACACACACACACACAACAGGCACGCACACCACACACACGCACATACACACACGCACTATGATCAGGCTGAAGGACAGTAGAGCAGAATCAGGGCCAAGAGCAGACTGTAATGTTCCACTGGGGTGAACAGGGCCTGGCTGGGAATCAGGTTCAAAGGCTTTACATCGTCAACAGGGATGATTATGAAAAAAGATGGTTGCGTTCAGTTGGACACACCCCGAAGAAAACATTTTGCAATGGAAAACAAAAATCTGTGTTCTTTTTGAAGAAGTTCAGGTAGCACCTCCTCGTTTGAAAACATTTTCGACAAACTGAACTGGGGTCCCACTCCAGGGTGAACAAGGCATGTCTGGGATTCAGGTTCAAAGGCTTTACATCATCATCAACAATTTTCAATATGGCTGGCCATGAGAAAGATAGGTCATGTTCATTAGGGCAAATATTTTCTGCAACAGCCTGTTTCACTCCATTTTAAAAGGTTTTCTGGCAACTGAACACAACCCTGGTTCCATAGTGATAAGAGAGAAATTCCGGTGCCAAAAACATTCTTATCTCCTTCCCTATATCCCAGACCATTGGTGTTAAAGAGGACTGGATAGGTGCAAGCAATATGTTGTTGGCTCTACCTAAAGCGCCTAATAAGCTATGGAAATGCATACATATGTCTACTGCTCTCCCTCCCTCCCTCCTCCCTCCCTCCCTCCTCCCCTCCTCCCTCCTCCCTCCCTCCTCCCTCCCCCCTCCCTCCCTCCCCTCCTTACACGCACGCCGCACGCAAACACACACACACACACACACACACACACAACACACACACACAAGACACCACACAACACCAGTGACAAAAGGGAAGCTGCTTTTTGGAAGCCAGGCCAAAATAATATGATAGTATATAACCTCCCCGTTTCAAAACATTTCCAAAACGTTTCCACTACTGAACAGGACGCTGGTTCCTCAGTTACTATATTATGAGAAGAGGAAGGAAGCTCTGAGTCTGACAAAAGATGGGCCGCTCTGCTAGCTCTTCTGTCTCTTCTCTTCCTGACCGCTCGCTCCTCTCAGCTTTGAAAAAATGCCAAGTCGATACTGGAGTTACAGCTGAGAAGTTATAACACAACACAAAGGGTGGCATCTCACGCTAGAGGGAGAACGGTGCTATGACAGCTCGTGAACAACACAACACACACATGCATACACCAACACACACACACATCCTCACAGTGTATCTTTCTCTCTATATGTAACTCTCTTTTACAAGCAGATATAGAGTGAGACAACACTCTCTCTCTCTCGTCTCCATGGCTCTCCATTAAGGTGGTCTGTGTGGCTGCTCTCAGGTGATTTGTTTCTTTAATTAAGGGAATTAGGGTTAGAAATTTATGAGTCCTCCAGCTTCACCTCTCCCCTTTTCCCTCTCCCTTTATTCCCTCCATCCCTTCATCCGCCTGGCCACATTAATCCCTCATTAGAGGAAAGCCCCCTCGTCTCTCCCCTTACCCCTCCCTACATCCCTCCATCCCTTCCTCTCTCCTAACAACACCTACTAACCTGTCTCCCAGAACTTCACACACAACACACACACCACACACACACACACACACACACACACACACACACACACACACACACACACACCCACACACACACACACCACAACACACCACACACACACACACACACACCCACACACACACACACACACCACACAATTACCTCCATTTAGGTACATCAGAAATCCTAGAAGACATCAGGCTTGATACCTGTCATTTAAAGGTCACTCACAGCCTCTCTCTTTCTATCTCATTCTCTCCATCTATCTATGAGTAGGTTGAGTCACTGACGTGATCTTCCTGTCTGGGTTGGCGTCCCCCCTGGTTTGTGCCGTGGCGGAGTCTTTGTGGGCTATACTTCGCCTTGTTTCAGGATTGTAAGTTGGTAGTTGAAGATATCCCTCTAGTGGTGCGGGGGCTGTGGTGGGGTGGGGTTATATCCTTCCTGTTTGGCCTGTCCGGGGGTATCACAGTGTCTCCTGACCCCTCCTATCTCAGCCTCCAGTATTTATGCTGCAGTAGTTTATGTGTCGGGGGGTTTAGGGTCAGTTTGTTTATATCTGGATTACTTCTCCTATCTTATCCGGTGTCTGT
>NC_036863.1:11822572-11840792 GCF_002910315.2 Salvelinus sp. IW2-2015 | reverse complement strand
ATCAAATACTTATGTCATGCAATAAAATGCAAATTAATTACTTAAAAATCATACAATGTGATTTTCTGGATTTTTGTTTTAGATTCCTTCTCTCACAGTTGAAGTGTACCTATGATAAAAATTACAGACCTCTACATGCTTTGTAAGTAGGAAAACCTGCAAAATTGTCAGTGTATCAAATACTTGTTCTCCCCACTGTATACTGTTCATACACACACATGAAAACAGAAAGACATCGAGAGATCTCCTAGACACCTTTAGAAACCAGAGTAGACCCTTATAGAATATAGAAATGTAGATACCTGACTACCCACTATATAACACACATACACTTGGTGTGGAGGAGACTGAGTCAGAGTGCCATGCAGAATATTAATGAGTCATCAGAGATGAACGTGTCACTATGTCAATAAGGAGAGAGAAAGGGGGGCAGCAGCGCAGTTTGTGAGAGGTGGACTCAACCCCTTCAATCCCTAACCCTCTTCCTTATTTTTCTTCCTCCCAAGATCCTCTACTCATTCAATAAGTCACAGTCAATGTTGGTATTTTGGAAATAAATCTCTGCCTGGAGAGAAAAATCCAAAATTGCCCATTTCACACTATCGGGCAGACTCCGTCGGTATTGTACTTTGTGGTACTGGTTTGGATATGTTCTGTTCCCATTTTCCTCTCGCGCACGGTTCCAGGAACTATGGTGGATGCCCAACCAAGCCAACGCAGTACGACTCAACTTGGCTCAGTAGTGTGAAAAGGGTGCACATACCAGCATCCATTCTCATCGTCATGGCAATTACCCTTGTCAGCTTTGTAGACTGTCACCGACGGGATTTGTTGGATGAAGTAAATCTTCCACACAATTACTGTAGGTCCCTCTCTCAGGCTCTCTTTATTTCTCTCTTTGGAAACATATGTCCTTGAACCAGCGTTAAGGTCATTCGGACCTTATTGTTTACTCCATGTGTAACTCTGTGTTGTCTGTTCACACTGCTATGCTTTATCTTGGCCAGGTCGCAGTTGCAAATGAGAACTTGTTCTCAACTAGCCTACCTGGTTAAATAAAGGTGAAATAAAAAATAATAATAATAAAAAAACCTTTATATCTAAGCAGAGACAGGGAGAGAGAGAGTGATGTAAACGATGGATTTTTAAAATATATTTTATCTAACCTTTATTTAACTAGGCAAGTCAGTTAAGAACAAATTCTTATTTACAATGACGGCCTACCCTGGCCAAACCCAGATGACGCTGGGCCAATTGTGCACCGCCCTATGGGAATCCCAATCACAGCCGGATGTGATACAGCCTGGAAAGGGGGGATGAGAGGAAAGAGTGAGAGAAATGGGGAAGAGGGAGAGAGAGAGAGAGAGAGAGAGTGTGTGTGTGAGAGAGAGAGAGGGAGGGAGAGAGAAAGAGAGCTCAGCAGGTCAGTTCTTGTTCGATCTCAGAGTCTCTCCTGCCCCTCAGCTATTGGTGCCGCATTGATTGGCTGATGTAATTCCGTTCTGATTTGGCTCGACCAATCAATGGTTGCCTGTTGACTTCCATTAAGCTGAGAGGAAAGGGAGTCGGAATTCTCTGCTCTTCTTGATGGGAGCTTTTCACACTTAACTTCAGGATGACAAATGGTTTGGCTCTATCTCAAGCTATATGTCAGTTCCTAGTGGGCAAAATTGGGCATGGGGTGTCATAATAATGTTATTTTCTGTTTATAAACTAGTTTTCTGGTTGTAGACACGTGATATTACAACCACAAAAAAATCATAATTCTATCAGTAGACAACCATGTCGTCACAAAATACCACTAGAATAACGTTGTTGCGACTAGTTTTGAAACCAGCTGACTGGTTACTTCTCTATCAGGTAACAATGGAAATTTAAGGTGACAATACCAATCCACTACAATGTCATATAAATGTCAAAGACACTGTCTGTTCAATCATTCTTACTGACGATGATTAAAAGGAAAAGCAGCACCTTCATATAGGAGATTATATTACATATATCCAGTGGAGGCTCCTCGGAAGAGGAAGCGGAGGACCATCCTCCTCAGTGAACTTCATAAAAAAAGAAAAAGTGAAACTATAGATACAACTATACTTAATATACTCATGTCACCAAATAATTGATTAAAACTGTTTTGCAATGAAGGTATACAGTAGCCTCAACAGCACTCTGTTAGCACCATGGTGTAGCTGGAAGACAGCTAGTTTCCCTCCTCCTCTCGGTACATTGACTTCAATACAAAACCAAGGAGGCTCATGGTTCTCGTCTCCTTCCATAGACTTACACAGTAATTATGACAACTTCCGGAGGACGTCCTTCAACCTATCAGAGCTCTTGCAGAATGAAATGACTTTGTCTACACAACAAAGGATCAGAGAATGAATCTAGTACTGAAAGCATAAGCTACAACTAGCTAACACTGCGGTGCATGAAATGTGGTGTGTAGTTGACTAAAATAGTTCATTTCTTAAAAAATGAAAGAGAAGCAAGAGAGGTAGAGCTAGCTATATTTCATTGTATTTTTTCCACTTTCACTTTCTTAGCTAGCTAGTTAGTTTAGCCTACTCAAACACCCGGCTCAAACAGATACGGATGCAATATTAGCTAGCTGGCTATGGCAATCCAACACTGGAACTCTTCCAAGTCAAGGCAAGCTTTTGGTTGTATTAATTAATTGCCACCAGGGCCAGCTGGTAACTGCTAAAGTGCTTGCTGACTATACACTGTACCGCATGATTTTAGCAGGTTTACTAATGCGTTTGTTCTATTAGCTATGTTGACTATGACGTTAGATGGTGACAATGATGTAGGCTGTCTATAGCGGTTATGATATGAGTGTTTGGCTTGGAAAGTTTTTTTTGCCTGGTCATAGACAGCTGACGTGTGGTGCAATGAAGTCCACAAGCGAAGGGAAAAGGTGAGAGGGGAGGAGCGCGGGTGACCAGGGGTGTATCCATTCCGACGATTCTGTTGAAAAACTTTCCTTTAACAGAAGCAAACGGAATGAAACGGGGATAAACATACTTGAATTTGTCCAATAAAAACTCTTGTTAGCAACTGTTGACTAATGATTACAACCTAGATCAGCTAGATGCAGGCAAGAGTGTGCAAGACAGTATTAAATGTGTCACTGTCTTTCACCTTGATTACTAAATATTCTCTCGACCTGTGCACCTACATTGTAAACATTCATTCATTGGCTAGGTTGTAGCAACCACATGATGGGTATAGAGAGATTTGAGTATCGTGTAGTACCCCAAATCTATTGATGTTACATTGAGCTGGGTGAATGGAATATGAATGAGTCATTCAGTATCCTGTAACAGAAATAAGGCCATGCTCATAAAACAAACTATACACTACCGTTTAAAAGTTTGGGGTCACTTAGAAATATCCTTGTTTTTGAAAGAAAAGCACATTTTTGTCCATTAAAATAACATCAAATTGATCAGAAATACAGTGTAGACATTGTTAATGTTGTAAATGACTACTGTAACTGGAAACTGGAATATCTACATAGGAGTACAGGCCAATTATCAGCAACCATCACTCCTGTGTTCCAATGGCACGTGTTGTTAGCTAATCCAAGTTTATAATTTAAAAAAACTAATTGATCATTAGAAAACCCTTTTGCAATTATGTTAGCACAGCTGAAAACGGTTGTGCTGATTAAGAAGCAATAAAACTGACCTTCTTTAGACTAGTTGGAGTTAGATTACAGGCTCAAAATGGCCAGAAACAAAGACTTTCTTCTGAAACTCGTCAGTCTATTCTTGTTCTGAGAAATGAAGGCTATTCCATGTGAGAAATTGCCAAGAAACTGAAGATCTCGTACAACGCTGTGTACTCCCTTCACAGAACAGCACAAACTGGCCCTAACCAGAATAGAAGGAGGAGTGGGAAGCCCCGGTGCACAACTGAGCAAGAGGACAAGTACATTAGAATGTCACATGCACAAGCGCATACACACACTATAAACACACATACACACTGTAAAAACACACACAAACACACACACACACCCCGTTCCTCAAACACATGTCTCAGACACAACTCTTCATCTTCTGCTCAATTTAGCCATCAGTTTTCTAATATCGCATCGTTGATAATAAAAGACAAGCGGTGAGGCGGGGGGCCTGGTGTATTTATAGACTCCTGGAGGGCGAGAGGGATCATCAGAAGCCAAATCATCTGTCCTGGGAACCCGCCTTGGGGCCAAACACAGATGAGAGAAACACTGCACCCCAGAGAACCAGAGAGCAACAAATCACTAACACACCAAATATGAGACATGGGGATTGGTGCAAAAGAGAGAGAAATTATGAGATAGTGCATGCTGCTGCACAGTAACAAAAGAGAACGGACCATATAGCTTATAGTAGATGAACACCAAATATGAGACATGGATTGGATGTTGCTGCTACGCACACAGCAATAGAGAATGGATGGAACATAGCCTTTAGTTAGTAGGTGAACATCAAATGCTGGTATGAGACATGGAGGATTGACAGAAGGGAGAAATAGACTCTGCAGTGACCAGCAATAGAGAATGGATGGAACCGAATAGACAAACGTCCAATATGAACCATGGACATTGAGGATAGCATGGAACGTAGAAGTCGGTACACACACAGCCATAAAGAATGGGACATAGCCTAGCCGTAGATAGCAGTTATACAATGGTGAATGGGAGATGGGGGAATGAGCATATTGAATCGAAATGAAATACAAAGCCTGTGTCCTAAATAGCACCCTATTCCC
The DNA here is from genome assembly GCF_002910315.2 of Salvelinus sp. IW2-2015. Classification (NCBI taxonomy): domain Eukaryota; kingdom Metazoa; phylum Chordata; class Actinopteri; order Salmoniformes; family Salmonidae; genus Salvelinus; species Salvelinus sp. IW2-2015. The sequence goes on along the minus strand of NC_036863.1, from coordinate 11,836,028 downwards.
TACATACTGTAGTGCACTATTTTTGACAAGTGTGCAATACTGAGAATAGGGTGCCATTTGGGATGCAGCCAAAGACTAGAGCACATTATGTGAACCATGGGGGGCTGGTGAGAATGTAGTGAATTGAAACCCCACTCGACGTGACATGCCATACTACGCAATTCAATGTGACAACCTTCAACTTGACGCAAGTACAGTACGTGACGAGACTCGATGTGACACTAACACAGGCTGTGACGCATCTGTGTTCAACTAACACCGAATGGAATGGACTGTTTCTCAACCGTCAACCAATGCTCAATGTGACATCCCTCGACCTTCTGACCCTAACAATGTAGGCCCTAACCGGTGAGGCTGTACTATACGGCAGACTTAGTGATTTGGAGGCAGAGGCCAGTCTGAGGCACCCTCTGCCCCTCCAAATGCGTGGACAAAATGTTTTAATGGGCTATATATTAAAGACGTAATTTAACTGTAAAAATGTATTACCTTTTAAGGTGCCATAAACAAAACCAGTCGTGGTGTTTTTATCTGATTGTCAAAAAATAACTTCAGAAAGTAGATTATCTTCACACGTTCATCCCAAAATTATTCCAGCATCCGAACAGTGCACTGTGCACCAGCCAACCAACTTTCAATTTGCAAGTGGGAGAAACTATCTTACCAGAGAAAGCATCCGAGCGAGCGAAACAGCGCCCCTCTGTCTTACTATCTGTAGCCCATGTATCTGATGCTGACATGTCATCCTCTTTTTCCCCAGACAGCATCAGACACATGGGCTACACATACATGTCCTCTGCCTCAACGACAATGGCAGTATTATCAGCAGCACCTGTCTTTTTCCAAAATAAATGCGTATTGAATCCCCCTAGAGTCTAAGGGCCCTGGGCTGGGTTTCTACTAAGCTAGCCTCAATGAGAACCAGGTCTCCCTAATAAGGTAAGCCTGGGAAAGTTCATGGCAGAAAACTAGCTAAATAGGGGAGAAGACCCGGTGTAAATCAGTTTCGCCTCGCTAAACGTCAAACCAATCGAATGACTTGCTTGGGCGGAGGTCCAATAGCGCTCACCAGATTAGTGTCATCGTGCAACAGTGTGTGACAATTATTTTCACAGTCTATAGTGAGGATGGCAGGGAAATGGAAGGATTTTTTTTTTTTTATTGTATGTCAATTTTATGAATAGAGCACACTTCTGACAAAACAGAATTAAGATATTTTTTGTTGTTGTTGATGAAACATAATATGCTATTAACCCATAGACACACATTGAATAACAGATTCATATATGAAATAACAGGAAGTCCAACATTTTATCAAAATAAAGTATGTTTTGAAGTGTCTGTCTTATATCTGAGATATATAGTGATTTTTTTTATTACCTTGGAATTACCTGTATACCTTTGACGTGGAAATGCCCTATTCACTTCCATTCATTTTTCGTCCCGGCACCGGGTTACCTTCATACGAGTCCCATAGAGCAGAACGGAGAACACTGTTGTGTTTGTGAGAGTCTCCTCTTTCCATATAGGGGTCATAATAACATATTAATTTGTAGGGCAAACCGAATCTACAGACGTTTTCGTGAGAAAACCGATTTTCAAGATATCTCCTGGTCTGACAAACACCAGCAGATGCGGTAAGCCGACATATTTATGTATTTTTTAGGCCCAGCTCATGAGGCCCCTTTATGATGTGAGGCCTGAGTCAATTGCTTCTTCTCCTAATGGTAAGTCCGCCAGTGACTATACTATACAATTCTATACTATATACAAATCCCCAACAGGACATGAGCGGAGAGATAGACTGAGAACGGGCAGATGTTGACCTTAACTATGGAAGCAAACCCAGCTGAGGATGATGAGAAGAGATGACTGTGAGGGAGAAAGCCTGACTGTGAGGGAGAAAGATGTGTGTGTATACTAAAGCAGAGTAGATGAAGTCACGTCCAGTACCAGACTGCAGCCGTACCCAGGGGCAAGAAAGGACAAGCCTCTCTCACACAGGGCTCCTCAGGTTAGCAGCAGGGTATTCACCACCACAACCAGCAGTCACTCCCCGCAAACAAACAATGACAGGCTTAGCCAACACTGCTCCTCGCTACCTGCTGCTGAGCCATAGCGATGAAGGGAAACATGCACAGCCTGCCACAACAACCGCACACACATACATTGCATAGACGTACATACATAAATGCATGTACATGCTCTAATGTATGCAAGGGGGAGAGAGTGCCTTGCTAGATAAGAATCACAGTTTGTTTCATACACACACACACACACAACACACACACAAAACAACACACCACACACACACACACACACACACACACACACACACACACACACACACACACACACACACACACACACACACACACACACACCACACACACACACACACACACACACACACACACAATACATACACAAACACTAAGTTGAAGCTGGGAGGGAGCCAGAGAGTATCCTGTCATGTTGCAGTGTTATGGGGGACATACTGTATACTGTGTCCGTGTGTATGTATCATGGATGTGCACATGTGTGTGACAGAGAAAGAAATAAGACACACAGACACACTATCTTCTCACACTCTCACCATAGCATACAGTAACATACCACTATAGTCTCACAACGGTAAAGGGCAACCTTTCTCATGCCATTAGACAATCTGAATCCACACCCTTCCATCCACCCCAACCTGGAATTTTACCCTCTTGCAATCACAGTCTAACAATGGACCACAATTGTGTTATGCCAACACCTGGCATCCAAACCAGAGTTTGACTTGACTGGTCAGATGAGAAAGATAGCCATTAAAACATGAAATTGGGATGCATCTGATCTGGCCAGTCTGTACTCACAGGCATTGGTGACAGCAAAGCTGTTGGCCGTCTCGATGTTGTCCACATGAGGCACCAGGTTGAAGGGGGCCTCGGACGCGTTGGGACTAGTATTGTGCAGAAAGATGGCCAGGCGAAATGCTGTGTATTCCTGATCCGTGTTTCTGATGAACAGGCCGCCTGCAGAGAGAGGAGAAAAGGGAGAGAGGGATGAGAGAGAGGTATTTTATTATTATATGTATTATATATACAGTATATGTTTTTTAAATCCTTTATTGTCACCATTTAGCTATGAATCATAGCGAAATGAAATGCAGGGAGAGAGAGACAGCAAGAGAGTAAGAGAGTAAGAGAGTGAGAGAGAGAGAGAGAGAGGAAAAGAGAGAGAGAGAGAGAGAGAGAGAGAGAGAGAGAGAGAGAGAGAGAGAGAGAGAGAGAGAGAGAGCAATGGTTGGATGGATGGATGGAGAGAGAGAGAGTGAGTGAGCAATGGGATGTCTGACACTGCGCATACAGTAAATGCTTTTGATGAAAAACAAGAGCCACAGCCAATAACCTTAACACAGCCAATAACCTTAACACATTGTCCCTCCCAAAGGACCCTGCCTGGAAATCGTAAAAGGTCAACCAAGCTTGAATAGAAATGTGGCCCATTGGAATATACCTTTAAAACACACCACACATCTATTAAGTTCAAAATGACTATTCGACAGAGAGATATCATTCGACTCCAAATTATTTGCGTTCAGCATGATTTGTTCGGATGTGCTTGAGCTATAAATAAGCCAATTAGATCGACTCAGCAGTAATATTAACGCACTGGATTTACGGTTCCTTTTTGGGCCAGGGCCAACACCGTAAGTTAAAGGCTAAAAGACCGAGGGCACTTGACACTAGCAGAGATCCCACCACGGCCCGGCTTTTAGGCTACATAGTATAGTCAGTGCTTTAGCTGGGTTCGGATAGAGGCTCTAGATTGAATAAACGCGCTCCTCGTGTTTTCTCAGTGGCAAAGAACCCAGCCAGCAACATATGAAACAGTATGACTATGACAAACGGGTTTATGCAAAAGCAGAACGGAGTCTTCTGAATCTAACAGGGGCGAGTGTGCACTCTGCAGCAGGGCTACACACACTTTGAGAGAATCTCCGCTGCTGATCCATTCGCTCCGACCAAGCGAAGCATCCAGTCATTGCTCGGAGCACTAGGCTACTGCTGCAGTGGGGCTTTGAAAGGACACCGACTGCTGAGGACCGCACTGGAACAGTTATGTATGACCATAAATACACGTTTCCCTTGTGCACATACGAGACAAAAAATTGAATCAACTAGGAACAAATTTAAATTTTAATTTTAATACAGTAATAGGTTTGTGTCGGCGATTTTAAATTCTCAGTCAATTCTACTTTGCAATGTCAATGTTATGTGATCATGAATGATGAACAAGTAGCCTATTTCCTAACACAGTCACATAAACTATAATGAAAACAAGACCTTATTCACCGCTTCATAACCCGATTGGCAAATGTCCATGCCCTTTTGATTGTCAAGCACTGCTGTAGGCTACACTTACCGATCTGTACACTGCTTGGGAAAGCCCCCATTGTGAGTCCCCGAAAGACAGACAATATCAATAGAAACTGGTCACAAGAAATCCTCATTTTGTTTTGGTTAAAAACTGATAAGAGACATTGAAGAGGATGACAGTCGGGGAAAAAACAAGACGAAAAGAAAAAGAGAGCCTCCGTTCATTAGCAATCCATTATGGGTTGAATCTTCCCCCGCAGTGCCGGCGGACGCTGGTACGTACGGCTGTCGGGCAGTAGAGACGTTACACATAAGATGAGGGGAGCTTGCCAGTGGTGGGCTGCCTGCATGGAGAGCGGAATCACACATGCGCTTTCTCTGGAGCCTGTCTCCCTCTCTGCTGTTGAGAAGAAGTGTAGTATTCTATAAGCAGGTTAGCGTTTTTAGTGATTAATATTGTTCTGGAGGCAGCTTTGCAGAGTGGTCACTAGCGGGCACAGCCATAAGTCATACAATCTTATTTAAAATCTAACCCTAACCTTAATTACACAGTTAAAATCTAACCCTAACCTTAACTACACAGTTAACCCTAATGCCTAACCCTAAACTTAAATCTAACCCCAACCTTAACTACACAGTTAACCCTAATGCCTAACCCTAAACTTAAATTAATACCAAAAGCTCATTTTAGTTTTCATGAATTTTTACAATATATCAAATTTTGACTTTGCAGATGGCCTAAGTGAAAATCTCTCTGTTCATTGTCCAGGACAAAACTCATGACAATAAACGTCAATCTACATTATATTATACCAGTTATGGTATACCAGTTGATGACACAGCAGAATGTTGGAGACTCTGATATTGTGGTATAATACAAATGTCATCGATTCATTACCAGATATATATTTTATTTAACCTTTATTTAAGTAGGCAAGTCAGTTAAGAACAAATTGTTATTTACAATGACGGCCTAGGAACAGTGGGTTAACTGCCTTGTTCAGGGGAACAGTGGGTTAACTGCCTTGTTCAGGGGAACAGTGGGTTAACTGCCTTGTTCAGGGGAACAGTGGGTTAACTGCCTTGTTCAGGGGAACAGTGGGTTAACTGCCTTGTTCAGGGGCAGAATGACAGATTTTTCTTCCTTGTCAGCTCAGGGATACAATCTAGCAACCTTTCAGTTACTGGCCCAACGCTCTAACCACTAGGCTACTTGCCACCCCAAACATGTTAATGCATTGGTCGGGAATGTTGGGATGCCATGACTTGCTGTCAGTTAAAACGGAGCTCTTTTAGCGCAAAGGAGAGAAGCACCGGTGCGATGCACTGCAAGATAGGGGCCCATGTGGATTTGCAACGATATACAGTAGCTACAGTTGAAGTTGGAAGTTTACATACACCTTAGCCAAATACATTTAAACTCAGTTTTTCACAATTCCTGACATTTAATCCTAGTAAAAATTCCCTGTCTTAGGTCAGTTAGGATCACCACTTTATTTTAAGAATGTGAAATGTCAGAATAATTGTAGCTTTTATTTCTCTCATCACTTTCCCAGAGGGTCAGAAGTTTACATGCACTCAATTAGTATTGGTAGCATAGCCTTTAAATTGTTTAAATTGGGTCAAACATTTGGGGAGCCTTCCACAAGCTTCCCACAATAAGTTGGGTGAATTTTGGCCCATTCCTCCTGACAAAGCTGGTGTAACTGAGTCAGGTTTGTAGGCCTCCTTACTTGCACACGCTTTTTCAGTTCTGCTTTTTCAATCTTCTATAGGATTGAGGTCAGGGCTTTGTGATTGCCACTCCAATACATTGACTTTGTTGTCCTTAAGCCATTTTGCCACAACTTTGGAAGTACGCTTGGGATCATTGTCCATTTGGAAGACCCATTTGCGACCAAGCTTTAACTGTCACGACTTCCGTCAAAGTCGGCCCCTCTCCTTGTTCGGGCGACGTTCGGCGATCGACGTCACCGGCTTTCTAACCATCGCCGCCCCATTTTTCCATTGTTCCATTTATTTTGTCTTGTTCCCTGCACACCTGGTTTACATTCCCTAATCACACTGCATGTATTTATTCTTCTGCCCCCCCCCCCCCTATGTCTTTGTGTGGAATTGTTTTTGTTACGTGTTTCATGTTACGCGCCAGGCTGGTTTTCCCCCTGTATTCTGTGGTATTTCACGAAGGATATTAAATTGTTAAACATTTGCTTATTTCTGTGACTGTTTCGCGCCTTGCACTTTTACCTTTGGCTGGAGGTTTTGACGCAGTGGCGTCTGTCTGTTTTATTGCCTCTGGAAGTAGAAAGGCAGGAACCGAGGAAGAAACCTAGAGAGGAAATAGGCTCTGAGGGGTAGCCAGTCCTCTTCTGGCTGTGCCTGGTTGAGATTATTTTGCCGCTATAACAGCCTCCACTTACTCTTTTGGGAAGGCTTTCTACAAGATGCTGGAACATTGCTGCGAGAACTTGTTTCCATTCAGTCAAAAGAGCATTAGTGAGGTTGAGCACTGATATTGGGCAATTAGGCCTGGCTTGCAGTCAGCGTTCCAATTCATCCCAAAGATGTTCGATAGGGTTGAGGTCAGGGCTCTGTGCAGGCCGTTCAAGTTCATCCACAACGATCTTGCAAAAACATTTCTGTAAGGACCTCGCTTTGTGCACAGGGGCATTGTCATGCTTAAACAGGAAAAGGCATTCCCCAAACTGTTGCCACAAAGTTGGAAGTGTAGAATCGTCTAGACTGTCATTGTATGCTGTAGAGTTAAAATGTCCCTTCAATGGAACAAAGGGGCCTAGCCCAAACCATGAAAAACAGCTCCAGACCATTATTCCTCCTCCACCAAATGTTACAGTTGGCACTATGCATTGGGGCAGGTAGCGTTCTCCTGGCATCCACCAAACCTAGATTCGTCCGTTGGATTGCCATATGGTGAAGCATGATTCAGCACTCCAGAGTACGCGTTTCCACTGCTCGAGTCCAATTATGGCAAGCTTTACACCGCTCCAGCCGATGCTTGGCTTTGCACATGGTGATCTTAGGCTTGTGTGTGGCTGCTCGGCCATGGAAACCCATTACATGAAGCTCCCGACTAACAGTTATTGTGCTGACATTTCTTCCAAAAGAAGTTTGGAACTTCGTAGTGAGTGATGCAACCGAGGACAGACAATTTTTATGCGCTACACACTTCAGCACTAGGGGGTCCTGTTCTATGAGCTTGTGTGGCCTACCAGTTTGCAGATGAGCCGTTGTTGCTCATAGACGTTTCCACTTCACAATAACAGCACTTACAGTTGACCGGGGCAGCTCTAGCAGGGCAGAAATTTGACAAACTAACTTGTTGGAAAGGTGGCATCCTATGACGGTGCCACGTTGAATGTCACTGAGCTCTTCAGTAAGGCCATTCTACTGCCAATGTTTGTCTATGGCGTTTGCATGGCTGTGTTCTCGATTTTATATACCTATCAGCAACGGGTGTGGCTGAAATAGCTGAATGCACTAACTTGAAGGGGTGTCCACATACTTTTGGATAAATCGTGTATATGCCAGCGTTATTGTTGTCATTCACCTCACGTTTTGCTGATTTGAGATTTGTATTCGCATCGCAATACAAAGGACTAGGTCATCTCACATTCAATACAAACCTTGCTTCGGTAGGCCTATTCACTATTCATGTATTTTCTTTAGCTTTCTTCATTGCAAGGTGAATAGTAGGTTTTAGGCCTACCCACAGGACTATTAAGGACCTGCACACAGAAGACAAACACGCACAGACGCAGGCAGGCAATCTTAACAGTATAAAAGGCAAACTGTAAATTGATTTTGCTTTTGTCAATATGCTAATGAGAAACAACTTTGATCACCCTCACTTTCGCTCGCGCTCCAATGGATTTAATTAAGACGTTTATGTAGCCTATGCAGATTGCACACTCCTAATTGCCATGCTCAAGCTGCCCTTGCTACAAGGAATGATAGCAATATTAGATCGGAGAGACAGATCAGAATGTGATATTGCAACAACTTGTACAGTATGTCAGCAGCACTATCTGCTCTTTCAATGTTTTCGACCAGACAGAGATGACGTAGGGCGGGGGCGCTGTGCTGTAGGTTAGGCCACTGTCCAGGGTGCTGAAACTAAACTGTCAGTCCGTGGGTCCTGAAACTAGTAGACAGATAAAGTAAACTTACTGTGTTTGGGCTGCTGTCCATGGTGCTGAAAGAAACTTCTGTCTGCTGTACTGAAAGTATATAGCCCTCAAATATAACAAACCTTTATACTACTGTTAAATAAAGGTAAAATATATTTTTTAAATACTGTACATATAGGAAGTGCAAAACCAGGGCTCTGTGGGTTAGGTCGCTGTCCATGGTGCTGAAATTAAACTAAACTGTCAGTCTGCATTACTGAAACTAGCGTGCTGATAAACTGAACTTTACTAACTACTACGGTACTAGGAGGGGTGAAACAGTATGAACACATACTGTGGTGGTCTTGGAATGTTCGTCAATCAATAAATAACTTGAGGATTGCAACATGTTCAATTGATCAAACCTTCTGTTATGGAACTAGGGAGCTCCTGTCGGTAAATAGCATCAGCGATTAACAAATGTACAAGAAAGAGAACGTCTCCTGTCTGAGCTTGTTGGAGTAAGGTGAAGTTGCCTCTTGGGTCAGTTTGGAATTTTCCCACTAATGGTTAATGTTAGGCTTGGGGGAGGGGAAGCTGATCCTAGTGCCATTGCTGTTCTACACAGCTTTACATTGTACCACTGGTTACATATGTTACAGTATATAGGCCTGTGTTCAACATAATGTATCAAGTGAATAATACTTTCTCGTACTGGTCCCTTGTGGGAATCAAGCACACGGGGCACATCATGTAATATATTGTATATGTGGTATATACGGCCCTAGAAGTTGCTGAAAGTCCAAAAAGACAAAACAATTATGTAGATTAGACCTCGTGATGATGTATGTCAGACTCCAGATGGGTTAAGTGTTAGGATCAGTCTTCTAGGCTGTCTCCTCTTTAAATTAAAATGTCATTTTTTTCTCTGGAATTATTTTGAAAGGCCTTGTGTCTGTCTCTTTGGCAGCGAAACATCTCTCATGGCTGATATTATGTGACGTGTCATTATAGTCGAGTGGTTAGGCACCCTATCCTCTAGACCTATGTAGTGCACTATTTTTGACCAGATCCTATAGAAGCAGTCCACTGTATAGGGAATAGAGTGCCATTTGGGACACAAACGTAGAGAGAGAAAGGCTTGTCTGTCATAACCCCAAGTCATCGATTCAGACAAAGGCTGCGTCCAAAATGCTCCCTATAAAGTGACTACTTTTGACCAGGATCCCCATAGGTTCTGGTCAAAAGTAATGCACTATATAGGAAATAGGTCAGGGTGCCATTTGGGATGTAGACAAAATACCATTAGGGTGAAAGCTAGCCACGCTGTTTGTGTCATTCAGCACACACAGTCTTTTCCTCTTTACTGGCAGTCAGTGTGTGAGGGATTGGATGTGCCAAGATTTTGTGAATGAAAGTGTAGTTTGTGTAGCTGCGGGAGGCATAGGTTGGGGGGTGTCTGTATGTGTGTGTGTGTGTGTGTGTGTGTGTGTGTGTGTGTCAGTCTGCCATCATTACAGACAGATGGGTAGCCAGCGGTAGGTTTTTGAACTATCAAATTAATGACATACAGTATTTTTTTATTTAAATAGGCAAGTCAGTTAAGAACAAATTTTTATTTACAATGCCGGCTTACCCCGGCCAAACCCGGAAGACGCTGGGCCAATTGTGCACCTGCCTATGGAACTCCCAATCAATTAAGCATGGAATCGAACCAGGGTCTGTAGTGCCTCTAGCACTGAGATGCTGTGCCTTAGACCGGAGCCCCACAGTATAGCCATTTATACTTTAAAAAATATAACTTTTAAATGCCTTATGAGCTTAGTTCAACTGTCTTACTCCATCACAACCCACTGTTTACCAAAAAGTGGCAAGGTCAGTTGTTGTTTGAATCCCAGATTGCCCCTTTAAATAATTAGATTATTGGTGAGGCTGACATGATATAAGTGAAGGTTGTTATTAAGGTGACCTTGAATTAGTGTGACTTGAAAAACAGATGGCATGGATTTATATTAGGGGGCAGGCAAACGACAGGTCAAGGGCAGGCAAAGGTCAGTAATCCAGAGCAGAGTCCGAAAGGTACAGAACGGCAGGCAGGCTCAGAGTCAGGGCAGGCAGAGATCAATAATCCAGGGTGGTGTGACAAAGTACAGAATGGCAGGCAGGCTCAGGGTCAGGGCAGGCAGCATGGTCAACACCGGGAAAACTAGAAAACAGGAACTAGAGAAAGACAGGAGCACGGGAAGACATAGGTTTAATTCTGGACACATGAAAAGTGGGATGTATACGGAGAGTATTGAGTTGCTGGCTCCAGGTGGTGGGGTTGGCAGAAGGCAGTGAAGAGTCGTCTCCAGGTCTTGATTGGCTCGCTCCGACTGGCCTTTGGACTGATGGTGGAACCCTGAGGACAGGCTGGCTGACGACTGAATGAGTGTGCAGAACGCCTTCCAGAACCGGGACAAGAACTGAGGACCCGGTCGGAGACCATGTCCACCGGGAGGGCATAGATCCAGGAGATGTGCTACACCATGAGCTGGGCCGTCTCTTTAGCTTGGGGAGAGGAACGAAATGGGCGGCTTTGGAAAACCGTTCCACTACTGTCAGGATGGCGGTGTTGCCATCAGACGCTGGGAGACCTGTAACAAAGTCCAGGGATACGTGAGACCAGGGACAGTGAGGGACAGGCAGTGGTTGAAGGAGACCAGCCGGAACTTTCCAGTGGAGTCTTGTTCTGCGTACAGATTGTACAGTTGGCGACAAACGCGGAGACGTCTGGAACCATGGTAGGCCACCAAAAGCGTTGCCGCACAAAGGCCAGGGTCAGACAGGAGTCCGGGTGGCAGATAAGCCTGGAGGAGTGGGCCCACTCCAGGACCGAGGGGCGGACAGCGTCAGGAACAAACATCCGGTTACCTGCCCCCCCCCCCATTGTGCCGTCCACACAATGAACAGATATTCCGCCCCCTCCAGGGATGTAACTTGTGGTCCAGGGCTGAATGCTGGGACAGGACATCCCCCACTCCGACATCCAAAGCATCGGCCTCCACCACGAACTGACAGGACGGGTCAGGATGAACCAATATGGGAGCTGTGTGAAGTGGTGCTTGAGGTCCTGGAACGCCCGGTCAGCAGCTAGGGACCACGTGAACGGAACTTCGGTAGAGGTGAGTGCAGACGGGTGAAGCCAGGGTGCTGTAACCCCGGATAAAGCGGCAATAAAAGTTGGCAAATTGCAGGAAATGTTCCAGCTGCACTCTGGACGTAGGCTGGGGCCAATGCACCACCACTCTCACCATCCCGGGATCCATCTGTACATTCCCTGCAGCGATGATGTAACCAAGGAAGCGGATGGTGGAGCAATAGAATAGGCATTTCTCTGCTTTCCCAAAAAGCTGGTTCTTCATGAGGCGCTGGAAGACCTATCGGACGTGGAGCACATGTTCTTGGGCTGAGTGGGAGAAAACGAGGATGTTGTCGAGGTAGACAAAGACGAACTGGTTCAAGACGTCGCGAAGAACGTCACCAGGGCTTGGAACACAGTTGGGCCGTTTGTAAGGCCAAATGGCATGACCAGATATTCGTAGTGACTGCTGGCCGTCTTCCACTCGTCCCCTTCCCATATCCGCACCAGGTGGTGGGTGTTCCGCAGGTCCAACTTGGAGAAAACGGTGGCCCCGTGGAGCCGGCTCGTAGGCTGAGGCGATGAGTGGTAGCGGGTAGCGGTTCTTCACCGTGATGTCATTGAGGCCCCGGTAGTCGATGCACGGGCGTAGGATTTTGTCCTTCTCCTCAAAGAAGAACCATGCGCCGGCAGGGGAGGCAGAAGGACGGATACACCCTGCAGCTAGTGAGTCCTCAATGTAGGTCTCCATAGCCTTGGTCTCCGGACCCGACAGAGATTACAGTCGTCCCTGGGGTAGTGTGGTCGATCCCGCAGTCATAGTGTTGGTGTGGAGGAAGTGAAGTGGCCTAGGCCTTACTGAAAACCCCCAGGAGGTCCTAGTATTCCGCGGGAATGGCGGAGAGGTCCGGGGCAACTTCCGAGCCCACAGGAAGACGTCCCGGGGCAGGCTGCGCTGACTTTAGGCAATGGGCGTGGCAGAACGGGCTCCAGCCCATGATGGCACCAGCAGTCCAGTCTATGAGGGGATTGTGTCGCTGGAGCCAAGAGAATCTCAATACCACGGGAACCTGAGGAGACTTAATTAGTATGAATTGGATTGCCTCGCTGTGGTTCCCTGACACTCATAGGTTGATGGGAGTGGTATTGTGGGTGACTCGGCCTATAGACCACCCATCGGCCTATAGACCACCCATCGGCCTATAGACCTCGGCCTATAGACCACTAACGTCCATGGGAATGGAGAGGGGCTGTGTGGGGATGTCCAGCTCGGATGCCAGGGTAGCTTCCATAAAACTCTCATCGGCCCCAGAGTCGATGAGTACCCGGAGAGATTTCGACTAGTTCCCCCACAGCAGGATGATATGGAAAGGGGTGCGAGTAAGGGGAGAGGAAAAGTTATCCGTATGGCCCACCAGAGTACTCGCCCCTACCGGTGAGCCTGGTCTTTTAGTGGACATAAGGACATGAAATGACCAGTAGTCCCGTAATACAGGCAACTCTTTGTGTGAAGCCGGTGTAGACGTTCGGCTGGGGACAGCCTAGCTCTGCCTAGTTGTTATGCTGGTGAATGAGGACCCAAAAGCGACGTAATAGAAACAGAGTCTTTATTCCAGTCTAAAACAAACAATGATTCTCCTGGATATTATCAAAGGTAAATCCAAAACAGGAAACTGAAATCCTCTCGTCAGAAGAGAGGAACGACTGGAGACGCGACCACAGACTGCAGGTCGCTTCAGGAAGGCACAGGCCGTAGCTGACATAGACACCTGCTCACACGCAGCATCTGAAGAAGGCAAAAAACACGACAGGGCGGAACAAGGACACAGAACAGCAAACAT
>NC_036863.1:11813503-11816056 GCF_002910315.2 Salvelinus sp. IW2-2015 | reverse complement strand
TAAGAGTCCTAGGTATTGTCGCGGTCAGAGAGTGTGGCTTTCCACTCGTAACCTTCCCCTTACGACAGCTTCTCGCAAGTTGACTCCGCGGTTCATTGGTCCGTTCCGTGTCTCTCAGGTCGTCAATCCTGTCGCTGTGCGACTGCTTCTTCCGCGACATCTTCGTCGCGTCCACCCTGTCTTCCATGTCTCTGTGTCAAGCCTTTTCTTCGCGCCCCCGTTCGTCTTCCCTCCCCCCCCCCCGTCCTTGTCGAGGGCGCACCTATTTACAAGGTACGGAAGATCATGGACATGCGTTCTCGGGACGTGGTCACCAGTACTTAGTGGATGGGAGGGTTACGGTCCTGAGGGAGAGGAGTTGGGTTCCATCTCGGGACGTGCTGGACCGTTCGTTGATTGATGATTTCCTTCGTTGCCGCCAGGGTTCCTCCTCGAGTGCGCCAGGAGGCGCTCGGTGAGTGGGGGGGTACTGTCATGTTTTGTCTTTGATCATCATGTCTTGTCCCTGTGCTTCCCTCTGCTGGTCTTATTAGGTTCTTTCCCTCTTTCTATCCCTCTCTCTCTCCTCCCTCTCTCCCTCTCCCGCTCTCTCTCTCTACGTTCCGTTCCTGCTCCCAGCTGTTTCTCATTCTCCTAACGACCTCATTTACTCTTTCACACCTGTCCCCTATTTTGCCCTCTGATTAGAGTCCCTATTTCTCCCTCTGGTTTCCGCTTCTGTCCTTGTCGGATTCTTGTTTGGGGAGGGAAGAAAAGAGAAGAAAATAAATAAATAAAAAGACAGGAGAGAAAAGGTAAAACAACAGTCTCTGTGGGTGAACGATGCCCAACAGGAGCCATCCCTCTCCACAACTGTTTAACCCAGGTGCTGTGTGACTACACCCTACAATGGGGACTGCCACACTGTCCTAAATACCATAAAGTCTCATATGGCACTCTAGGTTGTTGAGCTAGATCACTAGAGGGAGTTTGTGTGTGTGTGTGTGCAAGTACACCTACATGTGTGTATTAGCAATATGTGCTCCTGCCCAGGGCTATTACATTTCTCTCTCTCTTTCTCTCTCTGTTTCTCTGTAAGTAGTAAACAGTCATAGACTTTTGATAAATACCCTTTTCTTTTGCCCCCAACATGCCGTTAGTGCGGTAAACCAGACCGGCCCGACACACATCATTTTCTCAGGGTAAATGAATTTGTTTTAATTTCTACATGGCCCCTGTCCTCCTCCTCCGCCCCCTCTCCATCACCCTCCCCTGGTAGTGGTTTACTCCAAGTAGCCAGCTAAATCAGTGGGGGGAGGATGGGGGAGTGGGGAGGAGGGGAGAAATTTTAGATGACACTTGAGGAGGAGAGGACGAGGTGGAGGAGGAGGAAGAATGAGACAGATGACAAACTGATCGCTAAGTGGCCGGCTTATAGAGGGATCCATCGAGGGCATAAAACTCCAGATCCTGGAAAAAGGAGGAGGAGAAAGGAAAGGAAGAAGAGGAAGAGAGAACACAGATGAGACGACAAACTGATGAGGGCCCAGCCGGCTTAGGGATCTGTTGATTGACGTATAAGCTGGCGTGATACGGCA
The DNA here is from genome assembly GCF_002910315.2 of Salvelinus sp. IW2-2015. Lineage (NCBI taxonomy): Eukaryota > Metazoa > Chordata > Actinopteri > Salmoniformes > Salmonidae > Salvelinus > Salvelinus sp. IW2-2015. The sequence goes on along the minus strand of NC_036863.1, from coordinate 11,814,479 downwards.
GAACCCCCCCCTGCCCACCCCAACGGTATACGCTGATACAGGCACCAATTGATTCATTGAACCGAACCCTCCACCCTGAAATGATTAGCTCCACTTTCCATGGCAACTGGGATGCCCCTTTGAAACACAAACGGGAATGATTACTTATTCCCTTCCCCTTCCTCTCTCTCTCTCATCTCCTCTCTCTAATTTCACTATCCCTCTGTCTCTCTCCTATTTCTCTGTATTTGCCTCTCCTCCCTCTCTCCTCCCTCTCGCTCTTCTCTCTCCTCCCTCTCTCTGTGTAGTTGCCCTCTCCTCCCTCTTTTGCCTCCCTCTCTCTCTTCTCTCTCTCTACTCTCTCTTATCTATTTCCCCTCAGTCTTCTTCTCTCATGAATATGGAATAACATGGAGTGCCTGCAATGCGCTTGGCTGCCTGTACTACAGTCCCCTAGCAGAGAAGAGCTAGAGATGATGGACTCAGGGAGTCAAGCTCTAAGCTCATTATACTCTGGTTGCGTCCCAAATTACACCTTTCCCTATACAGTGCGTTATCTTTGACCAGGGCCCACAGGGCTTTGGTCAAAAGTAGCGCACTATATAGGGAACAGGGTGCCTTTTAGGACACAGCCTCTCTCTCATTTTAATGACAAGGGAGGGAAAATAATCGTGATGACATCATTGGCTGGAGTATATAGCCTAGCTAACATCCTGTGTTTGTAATGTGACGCACACGGACTGATGATGAGTCACAGCGTGTTGTTGTTGTTGAATGGGAGTGGGCCTCCTAACATAGCATGGTTAATCCAGTCTGAATGCTGCTTTCAGGTCAAACAATAGTGAGTGTTGTGTTCAGGCTGGTTTAACCAGGCTAGGTCTACTCTAGGTCATAATGCATTCCACAAATCACAAAAAGCACTAGGTGCCCAGTGTCGGTTGGTGATGAGATAATGAGAAAAGTACATACCCAGCTTAAAGGCAAAACAATAGTAGAG
>NC_036863.1:11264690-11472105 GCF_002910315.2 Salvelinus sp. IW2-2015 | reverse complement strand
TGGTGACCATGATCATAAATGGCACCAAAAAAGCCAGAATAATTACAGAGAGCAACGTGAAATACATAATACTCATCATAAAACATTTATGAAAAATACATGTTGTACAGCAACTGAAAGATAAACATCTTGTGAATCCAGCCATATTTCCGATTTTTTAAGTGTTTTACAGCGAAAACACAACAAATATTTATGTTAGCTCACCACAATATCCAAAAACACACCGCCATTTTTCCACCGCAAAGGTAGCTTTCACAAAACCCACAAATAGAATAAAATTTATCACTAACCTTTGAACAACTTCATCAGATGACAGTCTTATAACATCATGTTATACAATACATTTATGTTTTGTTCGAAAATGTGCAATTAATAGCTACAAATCCTGGTTTTACATTGTGAATATGGCGCCAAAATGCACCAAATTGTCTGGAGAAATTTTGGACAGTCACGTAATCTAACCAAAAAACTCATCATAAACTTTGCTAAAAAATACATGTTGTTCAGCAAATGAAAGATACACTGGTTCTAATGCAACCGCTGTTAGATTTAAAAAAAAATCCTGGTTTTACATTGTGAATATGGCGCCAAAATGCACCAAATTGTCTGGAGAAATTTTGGACAGTCACGTAATCTAACCAAAAAACTCATCATAAACTTTGCTAAAAAATACATGTTGTTCAGCAAATGAAAGATACACTGGTTCTTAATGCAACCGCTGTGTTAGATTTAAAAAAAATAACTTTAGTACAAAGTACAGCATGCAATAATCTGAGACATCGCCCAGCCATTCTCCGCCATGTTGGAGCCAACATATTCCACAAAAATATGAAATAACATCATAAATATTCTCTTACCTTTGATGATCTTCCATCAGAATGCAGTACAAGGAGTCCTAGTTCCACAATAAATCGTTGTTTTGTTTTAGAATGTCCATTTCTTCTGTCGAATTAGCAACTTTGGCTAGCATGGTGGAGCGCACATGTCCATGAACTCTTGGCGCATGGAACGAAAAATTCCAAAAGTCATAATAAACGTTGAATAAACTGGCCATCTTTATGATGTTTTTCTCATATGTATCCAATAACGTCCAAGACGGAGCATTTCGTCGTGTCTACCTAACGCATTTCAGAAAATAATATGGTGCTCTCTGGTGCGCAGCAAAATTCTGCCAATATGGCGGACCTGTCACTCCAAAAGCTCTCATTCGGTCTCACATCAAGCTAGACACCCCATTCAACATTCTACTGCCTGTTGACATCTAGTGGAAGGCGTATGAAGTGCATACAGATCCATAAATAAAAGGCAATTGAATTGGCAAGGCCTTACACAGAGACCCATTTTCAGAATTTTCACTTCCTGTTTGGAAGTTTGCTGCCAAATGAGTTCTGTTTTACTCACAGATATAATTCAAACAGTTTTAGAAACTTCAGAGTGTTTTCTATCCAATAGTAGTAATAATATGCATATCGTATGATCTAGAACAGAGTACGAGGCTGTTTAATTTGGGCATGATTTTTTCCCAAAGTGAAAACAGCTACCCCTATTAAGAAGAGGTTTTAACAGGTGCATGTTTATCAATAATTGGAAGAAGCAATTTCATAAATTAATCAAGTGCAGCGTCTGGATGCTCCTTATTAATCACATCAGACCAACAAATATTTTTAACAATGAGGACATTCATTGTGATGTGGATGAGAATTTATGGCCAAATGCTCGATGCAAATGAATGCATACTAAACGTTGTTTTATTTTTATTCATTTAATTTGTTTAATTTAGTTTCTTACATTTGATCACAGACAGTACACCTATGTTGCAATTATACTGAAAAGTGCTATGTTTTTTTTGCATGAATGATTGTAGAGGATGTCTTTATTGATCACACCTTTGATTACACGTTGGATAGATCTTATCGAAATTATATTAGCCCACCCCAACTCACGCCCTGACCATACTAAATAAAGACAAAACAAAGGAAAATTAAGGTCAGAACGTGACAGTTGTGTTTTGGTGATTAAACCAATGTTCTCATTACATTTCACGATAAACTTATGTTTTGAATCCATGGTTGTGTGGTGACAGATGTTTACAATCCAAATGAATGCACAATGACAGGTTTTTAATGAAAGACTGGCTGCGTTACAAGCGTGACCAGTGAGTTTTGTACTAAAATGTACCACATACTTGTGAAAATAATACCAAAGGGATTAAAAATATATATTTTTTTGTAAAGTAATAACATTTAAATTATATAAATGAATAAAAATAGTAGAGATAATCTAAAAATAATTTAGCTTTGATAAGTAAAAAAATTATAAAAAAGAAGAACATGTATATCAATGAAGTCATGCAGTGTATATCTATAAAAACATTGAATCGGTACAATGAGATCATCTATGGAATGTAGGTGTGCATGCATGTGTCTGTAGTGTGTGTGTGTTCGTACAACCAATTTGTGCACATAGTTTTGCATGGGTGTGTGGATAAGTATATGAGCGTATGTGAAAATGTCTCTGAGGTCATTAAAGATCCCATGGCACTTATCGTAAGAGTAGGGGTGTTAACCCCGGTGTCCTGGCTAAATTCCCAATCTGGCCCTCAAACCATCATGGTCACCTAATAATCCCCAGTTTATAATTGGCTCATTCATCCCCCTCCTCTCCCCTGTAACTATTCCCCAGGTCGTTGCTGCAAATGAGAACGTGTTCTCAGTCAACTTACCTGGTAAAATAACGGTAAAATAAAATAAATAAAAATGTAACGGCTGCTCTCCTCCTCTTCGTCTGAAGAGGAGAAGCATGGGTCGGACCAATACGCATCGAGGTATGCAGTCATAATGAATTTATTTAAACAACCCGAAAACACGAAGAACACTTGAATTGATACAAAATAACAAAACGACGTAGACCCTGACCTAAACATGAGAACTTACAGACACACGAAGAACGCACGAACAGGTACAGACTACACAAACCGAAACAGTCCCGTGTGGCGCGACAAACACAGACACGGAAGACAATCACCCACAAACTAACAGTGTAAAACAGCCTACCTATATATGATTCTCAATCAGAGGAAATGAATAACCCCTGTCCCTGATTGAGAACCATATAAGGCTAATTAACAATCACACTCCCACATAGAACAAACAACACAGACTGCCCATCCCAACTCACGCCCTGACCAACTAAACACATACAAAACAAGAGAAAACAGGTCAGGAACGTGACAGCGTATTACATGCTATTTTACAGAAATTAGTGAAATAATTTAAAAGGAAACAAAACAAAAAGAGAGCAAAACACAATGACACAAATAACTGCAAAGTCTATTCTCTCTCTTTCTCTCATTACCATGACTGCCCGGGGGCAAATCTCCTCTTCATACTCACACAAACTCATCTTCAACCATCTCACAGGCCAACCTATAGGCTTAGTCTTGAGTCATTCAGTAGAACTCTGTATAATCAACACAATGCTATTCACAGAGCAGTATATCTTTTATTAACACATGTTCATTTTACTGGGCCTATTCAGAGGTTGCGTCCCAAATGGCACCCTATGTAGTGCACTATGTACGGAATTTGGGACACAGGGTGAAGATGAAGAAGCCCATTGTCCATTGACACCAATGGAAAATGTCTGACTGCTTGGCTCCAACCATTCAGGCTCCTACGTGAATACATTGCCATAATGACAGACATACTGTATTTCAAGAGTTCAAGAGGAAGGAAATAACCTCTAGTTATCATTCATCACCCACCGGGCACACACTGGTTGAGTCAACGTTGTTTCCACGTAATTTCAATGAAACTACGTTAAACCAATGTGGAATAGATGTTGAATTGATGTTTGTGCCCAGTGGACAGTATCTACCATATTCCTTAAATCCTTATATTACATAGTATATGTATTTTATCCTATCACCTTGGTTTTTACCATCTCGATCAGTTAAGGAACTGATTCTGCTGATAATGGCTATTTTTGAAGAAGGGTGTACTTATTGTAATTACTTGCAATAATTGTAATGTGTTTATTATTTTCTACTTAGTCGAATGCACTGACTGTAAGTTGCTATGTATAAGAATGTGTGCTAAATGACAAAAACTTTAATGAAGGACACCTTGAATATATATATTCTGATAATCATAATCTTTCCCTTTGACAGCCTATTTAATAAGATACGGTTTAGTACCTATTTAGTGCATGGTTCTCAGTTAGGTCTATCTCCTGTCTTTCCTCATTGCCCTGAAGTCAGATAAGAGGTTGACAGCAAACTGATACTGCAATATAATTTTACAGCTCTCCTGGCAATAAATTGCCAATATGAACAGGAGGATGGACATCCGTTTATTAAGTAAAAAATAAAAATCTTCTATGGTGATGTGGATATGATGACGTGACTTAGATAGTTTGGTATAAAAGCTGATGAAACTGGGTGAAGAGGAGAAGAGAAAGAGAGACACACCAGTTGCTGTTATTCCAGGTTAGTGTGGCTAACTTGGTGTACTGTGTTATGCTACAAAATGTAATGTCACTCATTATGCAAACAATATGATGAGTGACCTTTGGGTCAACATTTGAATTGTCAGAGGTAAGTATGTGTCACGTTCCTGACCTTATTTTCCTTTGTTTAACTTTGTTTAGTTGGTCAGGACGTGAGCTGGGTGGGTAGTCTATGTTATGTGTTTCTATGTGGGGTTAAATGTGTTGCCTGATATGGTTCTCAATTAGAGGCAGGTGTTTGACGTTTCCTCTGATTGAGAACCATATTAAGGTAGGCTGTTCTCACTGTTTGTTGGTGGTTGATTGTTTCCTGTCTCTGTGTTTGTGTTCTGCACCAGATAGGACTGTTATCGGTTTGCCACATTTTGTTATTTTGTTATTTGTTAAGTGTTAAGTGTTCACTGTTTATTAGTGTTATTAAACATGTTGAGCACTGGCTACGCTGCGTGTTGGTCCGATCCCTGCTACACTCTCTCTTCTAGTGAAGAGAGGGAAGGCTGCCATTACAGTATGTATATATGAATAGTATTTATCTTTTGTATTTAAGTATTTTGTTGCGTAAAGCAGTGGTTCCTAACCTTTTTTTTAACCATGGCACAATTTGATGGGATATAAAATTCTGTGGCACACTTACAATTTCTTATTAATGTATTTAGTGGTAATGCCCTCCATCTCATCTGATCCATACTGAAAATAATCTATTTTCTGTGACAAACGTTTTTTTATAGATTAAATAGGGTTTATTTGGAATATTTTCATAGTTCCTTACTCATGATGGTTAATTGGTGTGTGTGTACCCCTTTAATTGCCTTTTTTCATCAGAAATGATTGGTTATGTGTAGATTCATGTTTGTGTAAAACAGTACTTTTCTCTGATTTTTTATTCATGTGAAAATGTGTTTTTTTGCAAAACACTATATATCCATTGTTTAGCTGGAATGGAATGTTCGTATCTGTCACGTTCTGACCATAGTTCTTTTGTATTTCCTTTGTTTTAGTGTGGTCAGGGCGTGAGTTGGGTGGGTAATTATGTTTTCTATTTCTGTGTTGATTTCCTGTGTTTGGCCTGATATGGTTCTCAATCAGAGGCAGCTGTCAATCGTTGTCCCTGATTGAGAACCATATTTAGGTAGCCTGTTTTCTGTTGGGTTTGGTGGGTGATTGTCTATATGTAAGTTGCCTGTGTCTGCACTTGTTTAATATATAGCTTCACGTTCGTTTGTTGTTTTGCATAGTTTGTTTAAGTGTTCTTCGTTTCGTTAAATAAATAGAAGAATGTATTCTTATCACGCTGCGCCTTGGTCCTCCTCTCTTCATCCAAACGACGAACGTGACAGAATAACCCACCAAAAAAGCAGCGTGGTAACAGCGTGGTAACGGACAGCAGCAGCAGCAGCAGCGATCGGAGGACTCCAGGATCTGGGAAGAGATTTTGGACGGCAGGGGACTTTGGACTCAGTTTGGTGAATATCGCCGCCCCAAAGCTGAGCTGGAGGCAGCGAAAGCGGAGAGGCGGTGGTATGAGGAGGCTGCACGTAAGCACGGCTGGAAGCCAGAGAGGCAGCCCCAAAAATGTATTGGGGGGGGGGGCACACGGGGAGTGTGGCTAAGCCAGGTAGGAGACCTGAGCCAACTCCCCGTGCTTACCTTGGAGAGAGAGGGACCGGGCAGGCACCGTGTTATGCCGTGAGGCACACGGTGTCCCCGGTGAGCAGGCATAGCCCGGTGCGGTACATAGCAGCGCCTCGTATCGAGCCGCCCGTTCCACCGCAGGAACCTCGGTCTGACCCTGATGCCAAGGCGCCAGAACCGGCTGGTACCCCAGTACGCACTGGAAGGGAGAGAGGTTAGTGGAGGAGAGGCGAAGCGAGTTCTGTGCCATCTCGGCCCAGGGCACGAACGCCGCCCACTCCCTGGGCCGGTCCTGGCAATAAGACTGCAGAAACCTGCCCACATCCTGGTTTACTCTCTCCACCTGCCCATTACTCTCGGGGTGAAACCCTGAGGTAAGGCTGATCGAGACCCCCAGACGTTCCATGAATGCCTTCCAGACCCTAGACGTGAACTGGGGACCTCGATCAGACACTATATCCTCAGGCACCCCGTAGTGCCGGAAGACGTGCGTAAACAAGGCCTACGCAGTCTGTAGGGCCGTAGGGAGACCGGACAGAGGGAGGAGATGACAGGACTTAGAGAACCAATACACAACGACCAGGATCGCGGTGTTACCCTGTGAGGGGGAAGATCGGTAAGAAAAACCACCGACAGGTGCGACCAAGGCCGTTGTGGAACGGGTAAGGGGTGTAGCGTCCCTCTGGGCAGGTGCCTAGGAGCCTTACAATGGGAGCACACCGAGCAGGAGGAAACGTAAACCCTCACATCCTTAGCCAAGGTAGGCCACCATTACCTCCCGCTCAATCAGCGCACTGTCCGACCGATCCCAGGATGACCAGAGGAAGGTGACGTGTGGGCCCAATAGATCAACCAGTCACGAACAGCAGACGGGACGTACAGACGCCCAGCGGGACACTGGAGGGGAGCGGGCTCTGCACGTAACGCCTGCTCAATGTCCGTGTCCAGCTCCCACACTACCGGCGCCACCAGGCAGGAGGTGGGGGGTATGGGAGTGGGATCCATGGGCCGCTCCTCTGTGTCATACAGCCAGGAAAATGCGTCTGCCTTCACGTTCTGGGAGCCTGGTCTGTAGGAAAGGGTGAACAAAAAAAGGGTGAAAAACATGGCCCACCTTGCCTGGCGAGGGTTCAGTCTCCTCGCTGCCCGGATGTACTCCAGATTGCGGTGGTCAGTCCAGATGAGAAAAAGATGTTTAGCCCCCTCAAGCCAATGTCTCCACGCTTTCAAGGCCTTGACGACAGCCAACAGCTCCCGGTCCCCCACGTCATAGTTTCGCTCCTCCGGGCTGAGCTTCTTCGACAAAAAGGCACAGGGGCGGAGCTTTGGAGGCGTACCCGTGCGCTGAGAGAGCACAGCTCCTATCCCAGCCTCGGACGCGTCCACCTCCACTATGAACGCCAAAGAGGGATCCGGATGGGCCAGCACGGGAGCCGAGGTAAACAGAGCCCTCAGGTGACTAAAAGCCCTGTCCGCCTCAGCTGACGACTGCAAACACACCGGGCCCCCCTTCAGCAGTGAGGTAATGGGAGCCACTACCTGACCAAAACCCCGGATAAACCTCTGGTAGTAGTTGGCAAACCCTAAGAACCGCTGCACCTCCTTTACCGTGGTGGGAGTCGGCCAATTACGCACGGCTGAAATGCGGTCACTCTCCATCTCCATCCCTGAGGTGGAAATGCGATACCCTAGGAAGGAGACGGACTGTTGGAAGAACAGGCATTTCTCAGCCTTGACGTACAGGTCATGTTCCAGCAGGCGACCAAGCACCCTGCGCACCAGGGACACATGCTCGGCGCGTGTAGCGGAGTATATCAGAATGTCATCAATATACACCACTACACCCTGCCCGTGCAGGTCCCTGAAAATCTCGTCTACAAAGGCTTGGAGGACTGATGGCGCATTCATCAACCCGTACGGCATGACGAGGTACTCATAGTGCCCTGAGGTGGTACTGAAAGCCGTCTTCCACTCGTCTCCCTCCCGGATACGCACCAGGTTGTAAGCGCTACTGAGATCTAGTTTGGTGAAGAAGCGCACCCCGTGCATTGACTCAATTGCTGTGGCTATGAGTGGTAGCGGGTAACTATACCTCACAGTGATCTGGTTCAGACCCCAATAGTCAATACACGGGTGCAGACCTCCCTCCTTCTTCACAAAGAAGAAACTCGAGGAGGCGGGTGAAGTGGAGGACCGAATGTACCCCTGACGCAGGGATTCGGAGACATATGTTTCCATAGCCTCCGTCTCCACCTGTGAGAGGGGATACACGTGACTCCTGGGAAGTGCAGCGTCTACCAGGAGATTTATCGCATAATCGCCCCATCGATGGGGTGGTAATTGAGTCGCCTTCTTTTCGGAGAAGGCGAGAGCCAAATCGGCATATTCAGGGGGAATGCGCACGGTGGAGACCTGGTCTGGACTTTCCACCGTAGTAGCACCAACGGAAACCCCTAAACACCTCCCAGAGCACTCTTGCGACCACCCCGTGAGAACCCTCTGTGGCCAAGAAACAGTGGGGTCATGACAAACTAACCAGGGTAGGCCTAGCACCACGGAAATGCAGGAGAGTCAATAAGGAAGAGACTAATTCTCTCCTTGTGACCCCCCTGCGTCACCATGCCCAGAGGAGCGGTGGCCTCCCTAATCAACCCTGACCCTAATTGTCGACTATCTAAGGCGTGAACGGGGAAGGGCACAGCCACGGGAACAATGGTGGGAATGCTGGGAATGCTGGGAAAACTCAGGGAAAGTGACATACACAAACATATGTGCAACAGAGGGCTCTCTGTGAGAATGGTACCGGCTCACCTGGGGTGGCGCCAGAGCACCCTGCCTGCTGCCTCGATACCCAGAGGAACCAACACGGCACCCAGCAGCAGTGCGGCCACAGATGGTGCACGAGCTGAAACCCCCTCCGGTCTCCCTGCGCACCTCCCAGCTCCATGGGTATCGGAGAGGGGGTGCGGGGGGATGGAACCAACAGACCCCGGTCTGAATGTCCGCGGGTAGCCAGCAGGTTATCCAGCCGGATGGACAGGTCCACCAGCTGGTCAGACGTGAGGGTCGTGTCTCTGCAGGCCAACTCCCGACGGACGTCCTCGCGCAGACTGCAGCAGTAATGGTCGATTAGGGCCCTGTCGTTCCATCCCGCGCCGGCAGCCAGGGTCCGAAACTCCAGGGCGAACTCCTGGGCGCTCCTCGTCCCCTGCCCCGAGGGCGGACACCCTCTCACGGCCCGAAGGAGCCGAGTGGACGGTTGCCAGGTATAAGTCCAGCTGTAATAGGAACCCCTGGCAGTTCGCAGCCGTCCCATCATATTCCTGGGGAAGGGAGAGACGAATCCCACTGGGGCCAGGAGAAGGAGGGGTGCGTAGTGGAGACCCCGGTTGTGCTGGTGGAGGTGCTGGGAGAACTCCCTGTCTCTCCCAGCGGTCCATTGTCTGGACAACGCGGTCCATGGCGGTGCCAAGATGGTGGAGCATTGCTGCATGCTCCCAGACGTGCTCCTCCACCCCTATACCCGGGGTACCTGCTCCTGCTGACTCCATAAGTTTCGGTCCGGAATTCTGTAAGGAGTGCGTACTGGCGGCAGAGAAGTGAGGCGCAGGAGAGCAAAGATTGTATTACAACGGCGCAGTTTTAATAATAAAAATCACTGTGAACAAAAACAATATATACAATGGGACAAAACCCCGTCGCACACCAGACATAATGTGCACAAGCACTTACAATAAACAATTCCGGACAAGGACATGGGGGAAACAGAGGGTTAAATACACAACATGTAATTATGGGATTGAAACCAGGTGTGTGGGAAGACAAGACAAAACAAATGGAAAATGAAAGGTGGATCGACGATGGCTAGAAGGCCGGCGATGCCGAACGCCGCCCGAACAAGGAGAGGGACCGACTTCGGCGGAAGTCGTGATAGTTGCTCTAGATAAGAGCATCTGCTAAATGACATAAATGTCAAATGTAGGTGTTTTACATACATATCTCAGATTACTGTACTAAATAAATGTTTTTTAACATTGATGTCATAAATGTATAATTTGTACATTTCTTTATTAAAAATGTAGTTATTTGTTACAGTTGACTGTATAAAACCTAGCAATACTACTTATTTCTCTGAGAGAGGCGAATATACAGCATTTTGCAAAAGAACATGATTATTTGTCTCTCTGAAATGAAACCATCAACTGATTTCAAACAATTACATGTACAGTACCAGTCAAAAGTTTGGACACACCTACTCATTGAAGGTGTTTTCATTATTTTTACTATTTTCTACTTTGTAGAATAATAGTAAAGAAATCAAAACTATTAAAGAACACATATGTAATCATGTAGTAACCAAAAAAGTGTTAAACAAATCAAAATATATTTTAGATTTTAGATTCTTCAAAGTAGCCACCCGTTGCCTTGACAGCTTTGCACACGCATGCCATTCTCTCAACCAGCCTCACCTGGAAAGCTTTTCCAACAGTCTTGAAGGAGTTCCCACATATGTTGAGCACTTGTTGGCTGCTTTTCCTTCATTCTGCGGTCCAACTCATCCCAAACCATCTCAAATGGTTTGAGGTCGGGTGATTGTGGAGGCCAGGTCATCTGATGCAGCACTCCATCACTCTCCTTCTTGGTCAAATAGCCCTTACACAGCCTGGAGGTGTGTTGGGTCATTGTCCTGTTGAAAAACAAATGATAGTCCCACTAGCACAAACCAGATTGGATGGAGAATGCTGTGGTAGCCATACTGGTTAAGTGTGCCTTGAATTCTAAATAAATCAAAGACAGTGTCACCAGCAACGCACCCCCACACTGTATAAAATGTATAAAATAGTAAAAATAAAGAAAAACCCATGTATGAGTAGGTGTGTCCAAAGTTTTAACTGTGACTGTATGTCAGTGAACAACCCAATGCCATGATTAATTAGTGAAAAAACACACCAATCTCGTTCATATTTTCTTTAAACAATAAAAGCTAATTTTCCAATATCTCTGAAAATGGATACATAGCGTTTCTGAATTAAACTCTTCAAATGTAACAGCCTGAGCACACTAGACTTGAAACAACGATACAGATGTAACCATGTAATGTATTATCTGACCAGGCACTAGTGCTCCCAAGTCAAAAATCCATGTGCATTCCACAGGTCACATTTATAAGGGAGTTTTCAAAAAAAAAGATCAAGATTAGGAAAAGTTTCGCAGCAGACCTGAGAGATCTTCAAGGCACACCAGTGGGGAACCACTGGAGTAAAGTATGACTGTAAAATATGGCTCATATACAGAAATAAAAGTATTTTTATTATTTTTATTATTTCTGTCTGGTTACAGTCAAGACTACAATAGCACTGTGACCTTTTATTGATGATGTATCTACATATAGGCTTTTAATGAAGATTTTAAAACAATTCTTGAATTGCCACACCTTATTGACTGTGAGGCAAACCATTCAACAATTCACCTCCTTATTCTCCCTCTACTGTGACATCTTGTTTGGGATTTTTATCTTTAAACCCCCATGGGGAATTGTTCCAGAATATGTCTGTCAATGTCTCCTATCGTTGATAATCTACTATCATGGAAATTAGTTTACATTACATTTATTTATCCACATTCTGCCTCTCGTTCTCTCTCTCTCTGTATCTCTCTCTCTCTCTCTCTCTCTCTCTCTGTCTCTCTCTCCCTGTCTCTCTCACACTCTGTCTCTCGCTCTCCCTTTCTCTCTCACTCTCTGTCTTTGTCTCTCTCTCCCCCTGTCTCTCTCACTCTCTGTCTCTCTCTCTCCCTGTCTCTCTCGCTCTCTGTCTCTGTCTCTCTCACTCTATGTCTCTGTCTCTCTCTCCCTAGGCCTACGTGCAATATTCAGACAAACCGAGGCTTCTTCCTTAGCTTGGAGACTTCATACCCAGGGTCATGCCTGTGAACCTATCCACTCTGACTGTTTGCCTGCTAGGCACAGGTAATGGTTTGACACTTAGATATGTGACGTGTGACGTGTTCAGTACAAAAGTAGCATTTCTTATTGTACCATTTAGTCAATTTTCTTACATTTGGTGCCTAATGAATACCACCCTGATTAGTTGGAAAATCTATACGAATCTATATAAATAAATATGTATTTACACACATATCAAAACGAATGAGCATTGAGTAATGAATTCATTTGAAAAAACTACAATTTTACATGTTTTTGAAGGTGCTTGTGTGAACAATGGTGACTGTTAACTCTTTCCTCTTCTTTTATTGTCAGCCATTCTCTGTGCAGACATTTCTCCTGCATCTTCAAACAATACATCTACCCCAACAGCACCATCTGTAATCCCAGAGGATACTCCTGCCAATGTGTCCACCCTCGCACCTTCCACCACTGGTACTAACACCTCTGCTCCAGGGACTCACCCCACATCTAACCCCACAGAGGCCAACAGCACCATGGTCTCCACATCCGACCAGGCAAATGAAGAAGCCACAGAGACAATATTGTCAACTGGCGAGATAGCCGGCATTGCTGTCGGCAGCATTGCTGGAGTGGCGGCTATTGGTGAGTGTAATACGCACACCGACACATGCACGCGCACATGCACGCACACACATTCTCCGGCACCGCAATTACCCTGGGCCTTATCTATTCAATAACAGAACAGAGGAGGGGCAAACCCAATATTGAACCATGAAAGTGATACCCCACTGGTATCATCATGGTTTCATGCTGTTCCTGTGTAACCAAATTCATGTAAATGCTTCTATTATGGCAGCCCAAACTACCAAATCAGAGGGCAAAGGAAGTAAACAGACTCTACTGAGGGCAGGGACTGGTTTATTAAGGCTAACTCTAGTAGTTGTGGTCACAACAGGATTCAAACCGAATGCAAGATGACCTACAAACAAAACAGACAAACATGCATATGTCAATGAGAATGCCTGCTCCAGGCTACTCCTGCAACTGCAATTTGTTTGTCAGGGCAATTTAAAAAAAAAATGATTTGAAAACCAAAATGAACGTTTCTTAATGGAGAAGTCCAAGTAATCCTGTTTCAGTCTGTTGTCTTCCATTTGGTTCTTCATTAACATGACCTGGATGTAGGCATATCAGGGTTCTAACAGCCTCCCTTCTAAGCCTGAGCCTAACTAAATATTTAATGTAATGTGTACAGTAGTGTGGAAATGTAACATTTGTGATAGCCTTCCTTAATGACATTGACTTACAACTTTCTTCCCAAATCTAAAACCGAACTTTCTAATATAATGATATAATATCTATCTTTCTCTGTTTCGCTCTCTCTCTTCCTCTCTCCCTCACCCTCTCCCCTCTCCCCTCTAGGTGGAGGGATCTTTGCTGGTCTGAAGTTTAGTGGTAAGCTGGCAGGTTAGTGTTGCTAGACTGGACTGGACAGTGCTGGGTAAGGATAAGCTGAGTGGGTTGGTAAGGGAAGATTCGATTGGCCTGAGACCAGTCCAAGACTCTACATACTGCACAACCACTGTGGGAAAAAACAGCCCTCTCAACTTCCTCTATCTGAAACCACTGCCAACCAACACATTGAGACCTTAATTTACAACTATACAGGAATGCAGATTGCATTACTATGAGCCAAAATCTGGAATTTTATACTGTGCTCAGTTGAGATAAAATACTACTTCTACTGCTGATAATATATATATATATATATATATATATATATATATATATATATATATATATATATATATATATATATGTGTCTATGCATTCGATTACACACTGAACTGTATATCACATGTTATGTATGGCCACAATGTAGCATTCAGCTGTTGATGCATATGCTTTCCCTATCTAGTGAGAGCCAACAGTATATGGGGAAAAAGGAGAACAGTGTCTGAAAAAGACAAATGATAATACGAAATAACATGATAGCTACAGTATATATTTAATATATGGTAGCAAATATATTTTAATATTATGGTTCACCGCACATCTTGTGGTGACAGCTTAACCGTGCTCTGAACTTTCTGCTAAGTGTCTTTTTAAACATTTTAAGATGATCAATGATTTTTGTTGATTGATTTAATGATACATTTTTTTCGTCATTAAACATTTTAAGATGAGAATGGATGATCACATGGGATTTTGAATATGTTATTTCCTCAAAAGATATTATGCACACACTTTATTTCACAACAAAATACCATGATGATTATGGTATTATGGTCACAATGTAAACACCTCATTTTGTAATAAAGACCATGAGTAGTTGTGTGACTTTGTTGTGTTTTATTTGTGGCAGCCATCTTGTGAAGGAGCCAGTTGAGAGATGTGTCCCCTCTCCCCTCGCAGCTCTGATGGTGTGCTCTCTGTCTGCATGCTTTCATTATGTCTCAGCACTTAGTTTGATTAACCCATTGACTGGCAAGACAGTTGGCTTACCTGTCCAGCACTGAATGGGTCCAATGATTGAAATGTCATAGTGTGCGTTCCAAATTATACCTGATTCCCTATATAGTGCACTACATTTGTACCAAATGGCACCATATTCCCTATATAGTGCACTACTTTTGGCCAGGGGCCCTGGTAAAAAAAAATTGCACTTTATAGGAAATAGGATGCCATTTTAGATGCAACCAAAGTGAAATCTAACAAACACTGCAGGCCTGATAGACTGCAGACAGGAATGATGCCTCTCTGTAATAGACTCCCCACTGACCTGTTTTCACACTGACAAGCCAGCATATAGAATGCATTATTACATGTCTCTGCAAAGGGACTACAGGGCCCTTATTCTAGGGCAGTTTTGTGAGGTACATTTTAATGAAATAATCAGTACTCCTACTCTGAGACCCTTTATGCACCCAGATGAAAAGAAAGCATACAATGTCATTGTTCCTGTCAAATAAACCTACTGAAGTTAAGCATGTAAAGTGTTATGAATATTATTAAGCCCTTGATCATATTTTGTGATGAACTTACACTACCAATCAAAAGTATTAGAACAACTACTCATTCAAGGGTTTTTCTTAATTTATACTCTTTTCTACATTATAGAATTATAGTGAAGAAATCAAAACCATGCAATAACACATATGGAATCACATAGTAACCAAAAAAGCGTTAAACAAATCAAAATATATTTTATTTTTGAGATTCTTCAAAGAGCCACCCTTTGCCTTGATGACAGCTTTGCACACTCT
Organism: Salvelinus sp. IW2-2015; assembly: GCF_002910315.2. NCBI lineage: Eukaryota > Metazoa > Chordata > Actinopteri > Salmoniformes > Salmonidae > Salvelinus > Salvelinus sp. IW2-2015. Next base: position 11,456,793 of record NC_036863.1, on the reverse strand, counting down.
TGGCATTCTCTCAACCAGCTTCTTGAGGTGGTCGCCTGGAATGCATTTCAATTAACAGGTGTGCATTCTTACATTTACATTTAAGTCATTTAGCAGACGCTCTTATCCAGAGCGACTTACAAATTGGTGCATTCACCTTATGAAATCCAGTGGAACAACCACGTTACAATAGTGCATCTAACTCTTTTAAGGGGAGGGGTGGGGTTAGGAGGATTACTTTATCCTATCCTAGGATCCTTAAAGAGGTGGGGTTTCAGGTGTCTCCGGAAGGTGGTGATTGACTCCGCTGACCTGGCGTCGTGAGGGAGTTTGTTCCACCATTGGGGTGCCAGAGCAGCGAACAGTTTTGACTGGCTGAGCGGGAACTGTACTTCCTCAGAGGTAGGAGGCGAGCAGGCCAGAGGTGGATGAACGCAGTGCCCTTGTTTGGTGTGTAGGCCTGATCAGAGCCTGAAGGTACGGAGGTGCCGTTCCCTCACAGCTCCGTAGGCAAGCACCATGGTCTTGTAGCGGATGCGAGCTTCAACTGGAAGCCAGTGGAGAGAGCGGAGGAGCGGGTGACGTGAGAGAACTTGGGAAGGTTGAACACCAGACGGGCTGCGGCGTTCTGGATGAGTTGTAGGGGTTTAATGGCACAGGCAGGGAGCCCAGCCAACAGCGAGTTGCAATAATCCAGACGGGAGATGACAAGTGCCTGGATTAGGACCTGCGCCGCTTCCTTTGTGTGAGGCAGGTCGTACTCTGCGAATGTTGTAGAGCATAACCTACAGGAACGGGTCACCGCCTTGATGTGAGTTGAGAACGACAGGTGTTGTCCAGGATCACGCCAAGGTTCTTAGCGCTCTGGGAGGAGGACACAATGGAGTTGTCAACCGTGATGGCGAGATCATGGAACGGGCAGTCCTTCCCGGAGAAGAGCAGCTCCGTCTTGCCGAGGTTCAGCTTGAGGTGGTGATCCGTCATCCACACTGATATGTCTGCCAGACATGCAGAGATGCGATTCGCCACCTGGTTATCAGAGGGGGAAAAGAGAAGATTAATTGTGTGTCGTCTGCATAGCAATGATAGGAGAGCCATGTGAGATATGACAGAGCCAAGTGACTTGGTGTATAGCGAGATAGGAGAGGGCCTAGAACAGAAGCCCTGGGGGACACCAGTGGTGAGAGCACGTGGTGCGGAGACAGATTCTCGCCACGCCACCTGGTAGGAGGACCTGTCAGGTAGGACGCAATCCAAGCGTGGCCGCGCCGGAGATGCCCAGCTCGGAGAGGGTGGAGAGGAGGATCTGATGGCTCACAGTATCAAGGCAGCCGAAGGTCTAGAAGGATGAGAGCAGAGGAGAGAGAGTTAGCTTTAGCATGTGCGGAGCGCCTCCGTGACACAGAGAGAAGCAGTCTCAGTTGAATGACTAGTCTTGAAACCTGACTGATTGGATCAAGAAGGTCATTCTGAGAGAGATAGCAGGAGAGCTGGCCAAGGACGGCACGTTCAAGAGTTTTGGAGAGAAAAGAAAGAAGGGATACTGTCTGTAGTTGTTGACATCGAGGGATCGAGTGTAGTTTTTTCAGAAGGGGTGCAACTCTCGCTCTCTTGAAGACGGAAGGACGTAGCCAGCGGTCAAGGATGAGTTGATGAGCGAGGTGAGTAAGGGAGAAGGTCTCCGGAAATGGTCTGGAGAAGAGAGGAGGGGATAGGGTCAAGCGGGCAGGTTGTTGGGCGGCCGGCCGTCACAAGACGCGAGATTTCATCTGGAGAGAGAGGGGAGAAAGAGGTCAAAGCACAGGGTAGGGCAGTGTGAGCAGAACCAGCGGTGTCGTTTGACTTAGCAAACGAGGATCGGATGTCGTCGACCTTCTTTTCAAAATGGTTGACGAAGTCATCCGCAGAGAGGGAGGAGGGGGGAGGAGGGGAGGAGGATTCAGGAGGGAGGAGAAGGTGGCAAAGAGCTTCCTAGGTTAGAGCAGATGCTTGGAATTTAGAGTGGTAGAAAGTGGCTTTAGCAGCAGAGACAAAAAGAGAGAAAGTAGAGAGGAGGGAGTGAAAGGATGCCAGGTCCGCGAGGAGGCGAGTTTTCCTCCATTTCCGCTCGGTTGCCCGGAGCCCTGTTCTGTGAGCTCGCAGTGAGTCGTCGAGCCACGAGCAGGAGGGGAGGACCGAGCCGGCCTGGAGGATAGGGACATAAGAGTCAAAGGATGCAGAAAGGGAGGAGAGGAGGTTGAGGAGGCAGAATCAGGAGATAGTTGAGAAGGTTTGAGCAGAGGAAGAGATGATAGGATGGAAGAGGAGAGAGTAGCGGGGGGGAGAGAGCGAAGGTTGGGACGGCGCGATACCATCCGAGTAGGGGCAGTGTGGGAAGTGTTAATGAGAGCGAGAGGGAAAAGGATACAAGGTAGTGGTCGGAGACTTGGAGGGGAGTTGCAGTGAGATTAGTGGAAGAACAGCATCTAGTAAAGATGAGGTCAAGCGTATTGCCTGCCTTGTGAGTAGGGGGGAAGGTGAGAGGGTGAGGTCAAAAGAGGAGAGGAGTGGAAAGAAGGAGGCAGAGAGGAATGAGTCAAAGGTAGACGTGGGAGTTAAAGTCACCCAGAACTGTGAGAGGTGAGCCATCCTCAGGAAAGGAGCTTATCAGGGCGTCAAGCTCATTGATGAACTCTCCAAGGGAACCTGGAGGGCGATAAATGATAAGGATGTTAAGCTTGAAAAGGCTGGTAACTGTGACAGCATGGAATTCAAAGGAGCGATAGACAGATGGGTCAGGGGAGAAAGAGAGAATGTCCACTTGGGAGAATGAGGATCCCAGTGCCACCGCCCCGCTGACCAGAAGCTCTCGGTGTGCGAGAACACGTGGGCAGACGAGGCGAGAGCAGTAGGAGTAGCAGTGTTGTCAGTGGTAATCCATGTTTCCGTCAGTGCCAAGAAGTCGAGGGACTGGAGGGACGCATAGGCTGAGATGAACTCTGCCTTGTTGGCCGCAGATCGGCAGTTCCAGAGGCTGCCGGAGACCTGGAACTCCACGTGGGTCGTGCGCGCTGGAACCACCAGGTTAGAATGCGGCGGCCACGCGGTGTGAAGCGTTTGTATGGTCTGTGCAGAGAGAGAAAAGAGGATAGACAGACACATAGTTGACAGGCTACAGAAGAGGCTACGCTAATGCAAAGGAGATTAGAATGACAAGTGGACTACACGTCTCGAATGTTCAGGAAGTTAAGCTTACGTTGCAAAAATAAAATAAAATCTTATTGACTAAAATGATATAGTACTGCTGGCGTGAAGTAGGCTGGCTAGCAGTGCTGCGTTGTTGACTTTGTTTGAACGTGTAGCTGGCTAGGTAACCTCGACAATTTCTCAAAAACTACACAATTATCTTGGATACAAGGACAGCAAAGACAACTATGTAGCTAGCTAACACTACGCTAATCAAGTCTCCGTTCCGTTGTAATTTAAGTTGTAGTGTGAGTTTCTACAGTGCTGCTATTCGTAGAAGTTGGCTAACTAGCAGTGTTAGCTAGCAGTGTTGACTAGGTAGGAGACGGCAGCGCAGCGCGGTGGACGAAAATAGCTGGCTAGTTAACCGAATAATTACTCAAACCAACTCTAAGCTACACAATTATCTTAGATACAAAGATAGCAAAGACAACTATGTAGCCAGCTAACACTACACTAATCAAGTCGTTCCGTTGTAATGTAATCGTTTCTCCAGAGCTGCTATGCTGCTATTCGGTGGCTAGCTGGCTACTAGCAGTGTTGACTACGTTACGTTACGAAAATAGCTGGCCAGTTAACCGAATAATTACTCTAACAACTCTAAGCTACACAATATCTTAGATACAAAGATAGCAAAGAGAACTGGTAGCCAGCTAACACTACACTAATCAAGTCGTTCCGTTGTAATGTAATCGTTTCTCCAGTGCTGCTATGCTGCTATGCTGCTATTCGGTGGCTAGCTGGCTAGCTAGCAGTGTTGACTACGTTGTTACGTTCGGACGAAAATAGCTGGCTAGCGAACCTCAATAACCTCAATAACCTCAATAACTACACAATTATCTTTGATACAAAGACGGCTATGTAGCTAGCTAAGATCAAACAAATCAAACCGTTGTACTGTAATGAAAATGAATGAAAATGGTAAAACTACCTGTGGAGCGAGGCGGAATAAAAGTTAATTTGTGGAATTTCTTAAAAGTTAATTTGTGGAATTTCTTTCCTTCTTAATGCGTTTGAGCCAATCAGTGTGGTAGGGGTGGTATACAGAAGATAGCCTTATTTGGTAAAAGACCAAGTCCATATTATAGCAAGAACAGCTCATATAAGCAAAGACAAACAAAAATCCATCATTACTTTAAGACATGAAGGTCAGTCAAAAGGGAAAATGTCAAGTTTCTTCAAGTGCAGTCGCAAAAACCATCAAGATGATGAAACTGGATCTCATGAGGACAGCCACAGGAATGGAAGGCCCAGAGTTACCTCTGCTGCAGAGGATAAGTTCATTAGAGTCACCAGCCTCTGAAATTGCAGCCCAAATAAATGCTTCACAGAGTTCAAGTAACAGACACATCTCAACATCAACTGTTCAGATGAGCCTGTGTGAATCAAGCCTTCATGGTAAAATTGCTGCAAAGAAACCACTGCTAAAGGACACCATTAAGAATAAGATACTTTCTTGGGCCAAGAAACACGAGCAATGGACATTAGACCGGTGGAAATTTGTCCTTTGGTCTGGAGTCCAAATTGGAGATTTTTGGTTCCAACCGCTGTGCTTTTGTGAGAAGCGGTGTGGGTGAACGGATGGGTGATTCTGACGAAATCTTGGTTTCAAAGATTTCAGACATGAAATCTTTAAAAATACTTGCATCAACAAATTTCCTTTGAAGGCATTAATAACAGGGTCTGAAGTGTTTGTGAGCATTCATTTAAAAACATTTACTGACAATTTAACACCTTTTTGAACATATTTTCCAAAACAAGTCCTTAAAAATCTCATTACTGCAACGATCTGAAAGCGTCAAGACCATTAGGAAAGCTGATATATTTTCACATTTTTTAAAATTGATTATTAACAGTCATGCACCGTTACTTGAAACTCTGAAATAATATATATTTTTTAAATGAACATTATTTGATTTTGACTGATTTCTCTCATTACCGCAACACCTTCCGCAATCTACAACCTAATATTTTTGATATTTCATTGAAACCTGACATATTTTCATAATGATGTGGCAATCCTGAAAGAACATAATGTATAGATTCTGCACATGCATTTTAACTACTATTTTTCAATTAATTAAATTAACATTAAATGAACACCTGTTGCGGTAATGATACATAGGTTCCGGAAATGAGGTTGATTAAATAAATTTGATAATATTGGCACAATCATGGATTCAAGTTCAATCAATTTCATTTTGTAGTGCTTCAAAAGTACATAACATACATACAGTGCCTTGCAAAAGTATTGGCATTTTTCCTACTTTGTTGCATTACAACCTGTAATTTAAATAGATTTTTATTTGGATTTCATGTAACGGACATACACAAATAGTCCAAATTGGTGAAGTGAAATGAAAAAAATAACTTGTTTCAAAAAATTCTAAAGAATAAAAAACAGAAAAGTGGTGCGTGCTTATGTATTCACCCCTTTGCTATGAAGCCCCTAAATAAAATCTGGTGCAACCAATTACCTTCAGAAGTCACATAATTAGTTAAATAAAGTCAACCTGTGTGCAATCTAAGTGTCACATGATCTGTCACATGATCTCAGTATATATACATCTGTTCTGAAAGGCCCCAGAGTCTGCAACACCACTAAGCAAGGGGCATCACCAAGCAAGCGGCACCATGAAGACCAAGGAGCTCTCCAAACAGGTCAGGGACAAAGTTGTGGAGAAGTACAGATTAGGGTTGGATTATAAAAAAATATCAGAAACTTTGAACATCCCACGGAGCACCATTAAATCCATTATTAAAAAAATGGAAAGAATATGGCACCACAACAAACCTGCCAAGAGAGGGTCACCCACCAAAACTTACGGACCAGGCAAGGAGGGCATTAATCAGAGAGGCAACAAAGAGACCAAAGATAACCCTGAAGGAGCTGCAAAGCTCCACAGCGGAGATTAGAGTATCTGTCCATAGGACCACTTTAAGCTGTACACTCCACAGAGCTGGGCTTTACTAAAGAGTGGACAGAAAAAAAAGCCATTGCTTAAAGAAGAAAATAAGCAAACACGTTTGGTGTTCGCCAAAAGGCATTTGGGAGACTCCCCAAACATATGGAAGAAGGTACTCTGGTCAGATGAGACTAAAATTGAGATTTTTGGCCATCAAGGAAAATGCTATGTCTGGCGCAAACCCAACACCTCTCATCGCCCCGAGAACACCATCCCCACAGTGAAGCATGGTGGTGGCAGCATCATGCTGTGGGGATGTTTTTCATCGTCAGGGACTGGGAAACTGGTCAGAATTGAAGGAATGATGGATGTTGCTAAATACAGGGTAATTCTTGAGGGAAACCTGTTTGTCTTCAAGAGATTTGAGATTGAGACGGAGGTTCACCTTCCAGCATGACAATGACCCTAAGCATACTGCTAAAGCAACACTCGAGGGGTTTAAGGGGAAACATTTAAATGTCTTGGAATGGCCTAGTCAAAGCCCAGACCTCAATCCAATTGAGAATCTGTGGTATGACTTAAAGATTGCTGTACACCAGCGGAACCCAACCAACTTGAAGGAGCGGAGCAGTTTTGCCTTGAAGAATGGGCAGAACCCCAGTGGCTCGATGTGCCAAGCTTATAGAGACATACCCCAAGAGACTTGCAGCTGTAATTGCTGCATAAGGTGGCTCTACAAAGTATTGACTTTGGGGAGGTGAATAGTTATGTACGATCAAGTTCTGTTTTTTTTGTCTTATTTCCTGTTTGTTTCACAATAAAAAATATTTTGCATCTTCAAAGTGGTAGGCATGTTGTGTAAATCAAATGATACAAACCCCCCAACAATCTATTTTAATTCCAGGTTGTAAGGCAACAAAATAGGAAAAATGCCATGGGGGGGAATAATTTCGCAAGCCACTGTAGGCTGAAAACAGAGAACACATAAAAACAACACATACAAAAACATTAGAACAGCACGTCATCGTCACTACACACACTGGCCTGTACAGTGTCTTTTGGGGATGATGACCCCAAGCTGGTGCAGCTTCTTTATCTTCAAGCCAAAGTTTTCATTTGTTTTGCAAGCACATGTTCTCTGTCTGTGACTCTTCGCTGGCCAATCCATATTGGCTTAAGTTTAAATAATTGAGGCTTGGAAAGGTTATGCCTTATCAGACAGAAATATTCTATGAAGATAGTGTCCGTTAAGGCTCTCTTACGGAATATCTGGCCCTTTTTCTGAATTTCTCAGGATTTCCCATTTATTACAGTGGAGACTTCATTTTGATGAAGGAAGCAGCTACCAAGTTTGCGCATTACTCTTCTCTGGCTGTTATTGGGTAATGTTCTCTGATGATCTCTTTTTGAAGTTTTCTTCTGGACCTCTCTGCCTTCCATGTTGACAATTACCTGATTCCTCTTGGCCATCATCTCAAGTCTTTTCAGTCTTTTCTTTAGGATGACCATCTCATTGGTCCTCTCCAGCAGCTTCTCTTCTTTGTAACGCAACTTTGACCTCAATTTTGATAGTGTTTTCTTTTTTCTGTTCCTCTTTTTGGGTGATTCCTTTGGGGTAGATGTCTTCATTGGTCCTGGTGTCTGTAGAGATGTCTCTCTTCTTTTAGGAGTTGAGTTGATGGCAGGGACATTTACCTGCTGAGGTGAGAATGGCTGTTCTCTTGTGGAGGCTGTGTCTTCTTGAAGATTTTGAATAACTTCTTCATTTGCTCCTTGAACATGTTGCAGTGTATCATCTTCCTGTCTTGATGGTGTTATGTCCAATACAGCTTTTAGCTGTTTCTTTCTTCTGTAATAACTTTTTGAGTTTTCCTGACATTGTTTTTTCTTCTTTTCATGTTGCTTCTTTGTCAGATCTTGAGTTTTCTTGATTTTACAATTTTGAGTTGGTTTTTGATATTTGGAACTGGGAAGGAAGCATGACATGAAATGAGCATGTCTCAAAACATGGGAAAAGTCTTACTGTTATGGACACGTTATCCTATAGTAGAGACTGAATAGCTTACAGACTGTGTGTGTGTGTCTGTGTGTACACATAGTAGGGACTGAATAGGTTACACACTATGTGTGTTATCCTATAGTACAAACTAAATGGCTTACTGATTGTGTGTGTGTGTGTGTGTGTGTGTGTGTGTGTGTGTGTGTGTGTGTGTGTGTGTGTGTGTGTGTGTGTGTGTCTTCCTATAGACACTGTGTGACTTCCTATAGACGCTGGCAAAATTCATATATGTATTTTGTCAGCCTAGCCTTCGCTGAAGCTTTCTTTTTGTCCCTTGCTGACTGTCTGCAATTAAACAGGACATAAAGCACAATATGAACAGTTAGTAAATAATATTTAAATTAATAGTTAGTCTGTATGATTAAATTCTCATTACCGAAACAGAAGTTCTCTCTACCGCAACTGGCCTTAAATTGCAGCAGTAAGTGAGAATGGTGATGCAGAGGATGAAGAACCTTAGCATGTTTTGCTAACAATAGAGAAGACATGATGACTAAGCAATTTTTCCTCAATGTACATAATTAGACATTAATGAAGGATATTTTCATAGAAAATTTCAAATCTAAAATTTTTCTAAATGTGGAAACCTACCTGTATTGGTAATGATAATTAATACTGTTGTGTACACAGTCTGACAAGAGAATGTTTAACTTTTAACTGTCACGCCCTGACTTTAGTTATATTTGTTTTCTTTATTTTTTGGTTAGGTCAGGGTGTGACAAGGGTTGTTTGTCTAGGGTTTTTGACTTGTCTAGGGGTTTTGTCTATCTATGGGGATTTGGTATGGTCTAGGGGATTTTAGGTTTATGTTGGCCTGAATTGGTTCCCAATCAGAGACAGCTGTTTCTCGTTGTCTCTGATTTGGGAGCCTATTTAGGTTGCCATTTACCATGTTGGTTTTGTGGGTAGTTGTTTTCTGTTTTGTGTTGTTGCACCTTACAGGACTGTTTTGATTTTCGTTCATTCTCTTTGTTATTTAGTTTTCAATAAAGCATGAACACCTACCACGCTGCGTTTTGGTCCGATCCTTCCTGTTCATCAGATGAAGAAGATCGTTACATTAACTGGAGAAATATAAAGACATCTGCTTACCTGGTAGCCATCTTGAAGGTACTGGCAGATGTCTTTCTTCATTCAAAATCAAACTTTATTTAAAATTCTCTGTGTGTGTAAACAGTCCTTCAAAAATGTTGCAGAGGATGAGAACATCAGTCATGGACACTACTTTTTTATTATTATACATGAATATTCAGTTAATATTTTTTCTGTCATTTGAAAACATCTAGTAGAACATCCATTAATTTTTTTCTGAATATTTTCATTTTACTCTGCTTAAATTTCAACATAACATACATTCAGACAGAGCTGGACACATTGCGGTAATGAGAATTTCAGCAGGGAATGCAATAAAATAGAAAAATAATGAATTCCTATGTTGAAATTACTCTTTGTGCAAGGTAGAGAACATTTATCTTTATTATGATATTTTGTTATATTACTAAATTGCATGTTTTATATTTAAAATCATTACTGCCATGGTATTTTAATGGTTTCATGAGAATGACCCGGATGATCTCCGCATGTATATTTCCCACCATAAAGCATGGAGAAGGAGGTGTTATGGTGTGGGGTTCTTTGCTGGTGACACTGTCTGTGATTTATTTAGAATTCAAGGCACACTTAACCAGCATGGCTACAACAGCATTCTGCAGCGATACGCCATCCCATCTTGTTTGGGCTTAATGGGACTATCTTTTGTTTTTCAACAGGACAATGACTCAACACACCTCCAGGCTGTGTAAGGACTATTTAACCAAGAAGGAGAGTGATGGAGTGCTGCATCAGATGACCTGGCCTCCACAATCCCTCAACCTAACTGAGTTGGTTTGGGATAAGTCGGACCACAGAGTGAAGGAAAAGCAGCCAACAAGTGCTCAGCATATGTGGGAACTGCTTCAGGACTGTTGGAAAAGTATTCCAGGTGAAGCTGGTTGAGAGAATGCCAACACTGTGCAAAGCTGTCATCAAGGAAAAGGGTGGTTATTTGTAGAATCTCAGATCTAAAATATATTTTGATTTGTTTAACACTTTTTTGGTTACTACATGATTCCATGTTATTTTATTGTTTTGATTTCTTCACTACTTTTCTACAAAGTAGAAAATAGTAAAAGTAAAGAAAAACCCTTGAATGAGTAGGTGTTCTAAAACTTTTGACCGGTAGTGTATGTCTTTCAATGTGGCAATTTTTCTACAGACTCAAAATCGCTATGAGATGCTACAAAGACATCATAGTCTTATAATGCATCATAAATAAAATAAAATCACATTTTATTTGTCACATGCTTTGTAAATAACAGGTGTAGACTAACAGTGAAAGACTTACTTAAGGACCCTTCCCAACAACGCAGAGAGAAAAAGAATATAAATAAAATTTTAAAATAATAACGAAAGGAATAAATACACAATGAGTCATGATAACTTGGGGTATCAGTACAGAGTCAGTAACCAGACCATAAGGCATTATACTCCAACCATGTTGAGAGAGAGAGAGAGAGAGAACAAAAGAAAGATATAAAGAGAGGTTTTAGAAGTCTATCATACGTCTCTGTTAGTCCAAGGCTGCGTCACTGCATAAGCAGCATGGACTTTAGCCCTGATCAGCCCAGAGAGGGTTTACGACATGGTCATTAGTTATGGAAGTGTCAACAGACCCTGTTTAGCCAGAGTGGGAGGGTACACAGTGAAACAGCACAGATGTACGTTACCACTAATATCCCAGAGGTGTGTGTTGCCGTGCTGGGGCCATATGGAGTATGTGTGTGTGGGGTGGAGGGGTTGCTTGTGTGTGTGTGATCATATTTTCTGTGAGAAACGGCATATAATGTGTTTACGCAGCCGAGCAGTGAGAAAGTGATATGCAGCTTTTTCCAAGTGTGTGTATACAATATATACAGTGTAGAGTAATGTATAGTGACTGAGTTTGTGTGTGTGTGTGTGTGTGCGCGCGCGCAGGCATCCTTCAAGGTCTATATAGATTTGAAGGGGCTCCTTGTGAGATCAAATGCGGAGCCCTATAGGTAAAGTAGCGTCTAATGCACAGACAGAGAGGCAGCAGCGAAAGGAGCAACATCCCTCTCCCGCTCCCTCGTTCTCTCCCTCTGCTCCTAACCGAGCAGCCCATAAAAAAATCATCCTACACTGAACAGCTGCTTTCTAAACAGGATCCAATTTAATCCAGCACAGCATCCTGTTCAACTAAACCTTCTAAGCAGCCTTGGGGGGAGAGAGAGAGAGAGAGGAGAGAGAGAGACTGAATGGGCTGGAAAGAGGGAGAGAGAGACTGAATGGGCTGGAAAGAGGGAGAGAGAGACTGAATGGGCTGTAAAGAGCGAGAGAGAGACTGAATGGGCTGGAAAGAGGGAGAGACTGAATGGGCTGGAAAGAGGGAGAGAGAGACTGAATGGGCTGGAAACATTTACATTTAAGTCATTTAGCAGACGCTCTTATCCAGAGCGACTTACAAGTTGGTGCATTCACCTTATGATATCCAGTGGAACAAGAGGGAGAGAGTGCACTGACAGAGTAAAAGAGGGTGGAGAGAGAAAAGGATAGAGAGCACCAAGAGAGGGCAGGAAAGAGGGAGAGAGATGGAGAAGAAAAGAGGAAGGGAGGAGGATGAGAGAGACAGATAAACCAGGAAAGATCGAGGGAAAGAAAACCGAGAGTAAAAGAGGGGAGAGAGGAGGAGAGAGAGAAGAAGAAAGAGGGACAGAAAGGGTAGGACATAAGGCGAGAGAGCACTGAAAGAGATAAAGAAGGGAGCCAGAGGAGAGAGACTGAAAAGGTTAATAGAAAGGGACAGAGAGCACCAAGAGATTTAAAGAGGGAAGAGAAAGGATGTGAACTTAAAACAGGTAAAACAGCTACTACCACTCATGGAAATATGTTGACCACCACTGGAAACCTACTGTAGCAGGACTTCAACAGAAAATGCCCTGTTAGGTTAGGATGGGACAGGGCAGGACAGGATAAACTTTAATATTTTGAAGGCACTTAAGGAAGGCTGGTATAAATTATGCGGAGGCTTGTTCAGAGAGGGATGACAGGGCACAGTAATGCCACTATGTTGCCACCATGTCAATGATGGCAGGAGGTGTGTGGTGGCCTCTGGGTTCGGGCAGAGGCTTACGGGGTAGTGTTACCCCTGACACACCAGCCAGGACCAGGCTAGATAATTCTATCCTTCTTCTCCTCACAAATTGGGCTCCTCGCAAACAGATCATCTGTTTTAGCCTGGGAACCTAATCTGCCCTGTCACTGAGAACATACACACACCTACAAATGAGACAAACACCCAACTGAAACCCTGTACATGGAATTCTGTAAGAGCAACCTCAGAGTACAGAGAAAAACTCCAAACAACGCATGCAGCACAGTGGAATGACCAACCAGAGCAATAACATCGCTATCTGTGTCTTTCTCACTATTTTATTATTGTCTTAATTTCTTACTGTAGTGTCCTGTTAATTGTTACTATTCATTGATTATTATTATTTGTCCAATTATTATCTATCTGTGTCTTCATTGAGGTTACCACTGTGTTTGCGCCAAACTCCTGCTACTGAGAGGACTTAGACTTGAATAACCTTGAAGGATACACACCCACACACAGTTAATATCCCATGAGACAATATTAGTGGAGACAACACCCTCCAGTGGCTAAAGAATTAACCAACATCACTTCTCATGTTGACCTCATGGCCCGTATTCACAAATCGTCTCAGAGTAGGAGTGCTGATCTAGGATCAGTTTTGGCTTAATTGTGTCATTATGAATGAGATTGTATTAACAGCAAAATAATTCAATCTGACTAGACATCCACAGCTCCATCTCTGAATGTTCCAACCCCATGCCGTAGCTCCAAGTGCCGGGCTGCCGCTTTGTTGCTTTCTGAATTAGGGAATAGGCCTTAAATACTCTGAATTGTTTAAAGTAACGGTTAACAGGGCAACAAAATCAATTTATAAAGATAATTTGGAGTGTCACGCCTACTCCCACTCTCTCTCCAGCGCTCGACATTCGGTGGTCTACTAACCACCTCACACCTGCGCCCCATCATTACGCACACCTGGTCATCATTATCTCCTTGATTACTCTCCCTTTGTTTAGCCCTCAGTCGACAGCAGTCACTAGGTAGTATTGTTTCTCTCACGTTCTGTACGATTGTCATGTTCTGTTAATCTGCATCGTTTCTTTATTAAACTCACCTTCTGCACCTGCTTCCTGACTCCCGGTGTATTTCGTTACAGAGTCCCTCCTTATCCATAAACTGCTTTCAAGATAAGGAAACAAATATGTAATTTTGCCGAACTGTCCCGTTAAGAGTGCATAGTTGGCACAGGTGAAGAAGACTGCTCTTTTAATCAAAGCCATTTACTGTAGATACTGTACAGGTGTTAGTGATGGAGGAAAAAATCGATACAGTGACATATTGGAATATTATTTTTGACCATATCGAGTATTATGTTTGCGCTAGTTGGCTGTACCTGCGCCAAAACTGAAAGAATGACGCTGGAGGGGATGGCTGCCGTTTTACGTGCTCTTAACCAACTGTGCTGTTTTGTTATTTTTTTCGTGTTGTTTGAAACTTATTTTTTTACTTATTTTATACATAATGTTGCTGCTAACGTCTCTTATGACTGAAAATATCTTGTGGACATCAGAACAGCGATTACTCACCTCGACCTGGAGTCTGACGCTAAAGATATACTGAAAAGATGGCGAAAAAGGGGGCGAAGGTCAGACTGCCCTCTGAGAATTCTTGGCGAGTGAGTAAAACCCCACTGCCATCCGCTCTATTCGCCAATGTGCAATCATTGAAAAATAAAATGTAAGATCTACAATCAAGATTATCCTAGCATTAAAAACTGTAAAATCTTATGTTTCACCGAGTCGTGGCTGAACGACGATACGGATAATGTAGAGCTGGTGGGATTTTCGATGCATCGACAGGACAGAGAAGCTACATCTCTTAAGATGAGGGGCGGGGATGTGTGTCTATTTGTCAATAACAGCTGGTGCGCAATGTCTAATATTAAAGAAGTCTGCTTGCCTGAGGTAGTACCTTATGATAAGATGTAGACCACACTATCTACCAAAAGAGTTCTCATCTATATTATTCGTAGTCGTCTATTTACCACAACAAATGAATGCTGACACTAAAACCGCTCTCAACCAGCTGTATAAGGCCATAAGCAAACAAGAAAATGCTCATCCAGAAGCGGCGCTCCTAGTGGCCGGGGACTTTAATGCAGGCAAACTTAATCCGTTTCAACTCATTTCTACCAGCATGTCATATGCAACCAGAGGGAAAAAAACTCTAGACCACCTTTACTCCACACACAGAGATGCATACAAAGCTCTCCCCCGTCCTCCATTTGGCAAATCTGACCATAATTCTATCCTCCTGATACCTGCTTACAAGCAAAAACTAAACCAGGAAGTACCAGTGACTAGCTCAATATGGAAGTGGTCAGATAACGCGAATGCTATGCTACAGGACTGTTTTGCTAGCACAGACTGGAATATGTTCCGGGATTCATCCAATAGCATCGAGGAGTATACCACCTCAGTCACCGGCTTCATCAATAAGTGCATCGACAACGTCGTCCCCACAGTGACTGTACGTACATACCCCAACCAGAAGCCATGGATTACAGGCAACATCCGCATCGAGCTAAACGCCAGAGCTGCCACATTCAAGGAGACAACCCATCAAACAGGCAAAGCATCAATACAGGATTAAGCTTGAATCCTACTACACCGGCTCTGACTCTCGTCAGATGTGGCAGGGCTTGAGAACTATTACAGACTACAAAGGGAAACCTAGCCGCGAGCTGCCCCGTGACGCGAGCCTACCAGAGGAGCTAAATGCCTTTTATGCTCGTTTCGAGGCAAGCAACACTGAAGCATGCATGAGAGCACCAGCTGTTCCGGACGACTGTGTCATAATGCTCTTGGTAGCAGATGTGAGCAAGACCTTTAAACAGGTCAACATTCACAAAGCTGCGGGGCCAGGACAATAACCTGTCCCTCAATGTGAGCAAGACAAAGGAGCTGATCGTGGACTACAGGAAAAGACGGGCCAAACAGGCCCCCATTAACATTGACAGGGCTGTAGTGGAGCGGGTCGAGAGTTTCAAGTTCCTCGGTGTCCACATCACCAGCAAACTATCATGGTCCAAACACACCAATACAGCCGTGAAGAGAGCACGACAACACTTTTTCCCCCTCAGGAGACTGAAAAGATTTGTCATGGGTCCCCAGATCCTCAAAAAGTTCTACAGCTGCGCCATTGAGAGCATCCTGACCGGTTGCATCACCGCCTGGTATGGCAACTGCTCAGCATCTGACCATAAGGTGCTACAGAGGGTAGTGCGTATGGCCTGTTACATCACTGGGGCCAGGTTTCCTGCCATCCAAGACCTACAGTTGAAGTTGGAAGTTTACATACACTTAGGTTGGAGTTTTTCAACCACTCAACAAATTTCTTGTTAACAAACTATAGTTTTGGCAAGTCGGTTAGGACATCTACGTTCTGCATGACACAAGTAATTTTTCCAACAATTGTTTACAGATTATTTCACTTATAATTCACTGTATCACAATTCCAGTGGGTCAGAAGTTTACATACACTAAGTTGACTGTGCCTTTAAACAGCTTGGAAAATTCCAGAAAATGGTGTCACGGCTTTAGAAGCTTCTGATAGGCTAATTGACCTAATTTGAGTCAATTGGATGTGTACCTGTGGATGTATTTCAAGGCCTACCTTCAAACTCAGTGCCTCTTTGCTTGACATCATGGGAATATCAAAAGAAATGAGCCTAGACCTCCACAAGTCTGGTTAATCCTTGGGAGCAATTTCCAAATGCCTGAATGTACCACATTCATCTGTACAAACAATAATACGCAAGTATAAACACCATGGGACTCCGCAGCCGTCACACCGCTCAGGAAGGAGAAGCGTTCTGTCTCCTAGAGATGAACGTACTTTGGTGCGAAAAGTGCAAATCAATCCCAGAACAACAGCAAAGGACCTTGTGAAGATGCTGGAAGAAACGGGTACAAAAAATGAGTCCTACATCGACATAACCTGAAAGGCCGCTCAGCAAGGAAGAAGCCACTGCTCCTAAACCGCCATAAAAATGCCAGACTACGGTTTGCAACTGCACACGGGGACAAAGATTGTACTTTTTGGAGAAATGTCCTCTGGTCTGATGGAACAAAAATAGAACTGTTTGGTCATAATGACCATCGTTATGTTTGGAGGAAAAAGGGGGCGGCTTGCAAGCCGAAGAACACCATCCCAACCGTGAAGCACGGGGGTGGCAGCATCATGTTGTAGGGGTGCTTTGCTGCAGGAGGGACTGGTGCACTTCACATAATAGATGGCATCATGAGGCGGGAAAACTATGTGGATATATTGAAGCAACATCTCAAGACATCAGTCAGGAAGTTAAAGCTTGGTCGCAAATGGGTCTTCCAAATGGACAATGACCCCAAACATACTTCCAAAGTTGTGGCAAAATGGCTTAAGGATAACAAAGTCAAGGTATTGGAGTGGCCATAACAAAAGCGTGTGCGAGCAAGGAGGTCTGCAAACCGGACTCAGTTACACCAGGTCTGTCAGGAGGAATAGGTCAAAATTCTTGAAACTCTCGACCCGCTCCACTACAGCCCTTATTGTGGGAAGCTTGTAGAAGGCTACCCAAAACGTTAGACCGAAGTTAAACAATGTAAAGGCAATGCTACCAAATCCTTAATTGAGTGTAAGTAAACGTCTGAACAACTGGGAATGTGATGAAAGAAATAAAAGCTGAAATCATTCTCTCTACTATTATTCTGACATTTCACATTCTTAAAATAAAGTGGTTATCCTAACTGACCTAAGACAGGGAATTTTTACTAGGATTAAACGTCAGTAATTCTGAAAAACGGAGTTTAAATGTATTTGGCTAAGGTGTATGTAAACTTCCGACTTCAACTGTCAATTCTAGGCGTTGTCAGATGAAAGCCCCAAAAATTGTCAGAAGACTCCAGTCACTCACGTCATAGACTGTTCTCTCTCTCTACCGCACGGCAAGCGGTACCAGAGCGCCAAGTCTAGGACCAAAAGGCTCTTTAACAGCTTCTACCCCAAGTCATAAGACTGCTGAACAATTATTCAAATGCAAACCGGACTATTGACATTGACACCCCCTCATTAGTTTTTTTTACACTGCAGCTACTCGCTGTTTATTATCTATGCAGTCTCTTCACCCCTACCCACATGTAGAAATTACTTCGACTAACCTGTACTTCCACACATTGACTCGGTACCTGTGTTGTGCCGAAAATCTCCCCCATGACAGAATTCTCCCCCCCTTTCGCGTTCTTCATTGCTGCAACTTACTTGCTAGTTGAGATTTCTGCTCTGCACTCCGTTGTCAGTTTAGCCTACATTTCACTGATCTTAGTAGCATAAAGTATTTTAGTCTGCAGTTTTCGGTTTGGTTATTTGTTTCAAGTGTTCAAGGTATTTGTTTCAACCCCCACCTTCAGCACCAGCGCCCGCCCGCACCCGGGGGCGTCCCGTGCCGCCTCCGGCAAGATGCAGCAAAGGGCGGCTGCCCATGTCGCTCGTACCCAAATCCGCTACTGATTCGTATTAGTCTATAAATAAATCTCTTTGCCAAAATTCGTCATCTCTCCCATGTTTTATTAGACTAGTATTTTTGAAAGTGTAAGGATAATAATTCAGCCATAGTTGTTCTGAAATGTTTATTGCTTGCCAATATTTTATTCCCTCCTCCATGTTTAATATAACACACATACATTCATTATTAATTTTGGTTCCTCCTCTATGTTTAATATAACACACATACATTCATTATTCATTTTGGTTTCCTCCTCTATGTTTAATATACACACATACATTCATTATTCATTTTGGTTCCTCCTAATGTTTAATATTAACACACATACATTCATTATTCATTTTGGTCCCTCCTCTATGTTTAATATAAACACATACATTCATTATTCATTTTGGTCCCTCCTCTATGTTAATAATATAACACACATACATTCATTATTCATTTTGGTCCCTCCTCTATGTTTAATATAACACACATACATTCATTATTATTTTGGTCCCTCCTCTATGTTTAATATAACACACATACATTCATTATTCATTTTGGTCTCCTCTATGTTTAATATAACACACATACATTCATTATTCATTTTGTTCCTCCTCTATGTTTATATAACACACATACATTCATTATTAATTTGGTCCCTCCTCTATGTTTAATATAACACACATACATTCATTATTCATTTTGGTTCCCTCCTCTATGTTTAATATAACACACATACATTCATTATTCATTTTGGTTCCTCCTCTATGTTTAATATAACACACATACATTCATTTTCATTTTATTCCCTCCTCATGTTTAATATAACACACATACATTCATTATTCATTTTTTCCTCCTCTATGTTTATATAACACACATACATTCATTTTCATTTTGGTTCTCTCTTATGTTTAATATAACACACATACATTCATTATTCATTTTGGTTCCCTCCTCTATGTTTAATATAACACACATACATTCATTATTCATTTTGGTTCATTTTGGTTCAAGAAACATAGAAAGAGGAAAGAAAGAAAACACTCTGTTCAAAGACATTTCCCCACACCAAATTACATTCAGTTACATCATAGTACCTTGATACTCCATCATTAAAATCCAGACGGAAAATATTTACACAAGAAGCCACCTAATATCACACAGTCAAACTCTTCAGTCATTTAGTAAAATCACCATTCTGCGATTCTCACCGTTAAACATCGCACAGTGTTTCAACAAGGGCTCTTTACGTCATCGTTCACTATTCATTTTGGTTCCTCCTCTATGTTTAATATTATTTTGTACTTTCGTTTATTTGGTCAATATTTTCTTAACTCTTCTTGAACTGCACTGTTGGTTAAGGGCACCTCTCTTCTTGAACTGCGCTGTTGGTTAAGGGCTTGTAAGTAAGCATTTCACGGAAAGGTCTACACCTGTTGTATTCGGCGCATGTTACATATACAGTTTGATTTGATTTGAACTCTGGTATCTTTTTAAATGATGAGCCAACAGCTTTCTTGTACTTTTATTCCCATGACTCCCATTCCCATGGCTCTCTCTTCTCCCTCTGCAGCAGACGTGGTGAGCAATATATTTGGAACATTGAATCGCAATAAAATCGCAGTATCCAATCACAATACATATAGAGCCTTGTGAATAACAATAAATATCCTGTCGGGCACCTAAGTATCATGATAATATCATATTGGTAGGTCCCTGGCAATTCCCAGACCTAACAGGTGTGTTTGCATATTAGATAGAAAATGACACAATTGTGAGCCCTAGTTTTGAACAGACCACGATCGTATTCACTAGACACCAAACGGACGAATACAAAAAACTGTTTAGGGACTAACTGAACATGTCCAATAACAAACTCTAGTTTTCATTGTAAACATGTTTACATTTTATTACGTTTAACACTAAATAAGACCCTGTGTTCAAAAACTATTTTAAATCATTACAAATACTTCAGCTGTGCTTGATTGATTGAGCTTTCCCCAAACGTGCACTGCACACCCTGCCAACACCTGACACAGGTTTCAAATAATATTTGAACGCAGGTTAGACTATTTGAATGAATTATTCTTGTCGTTTTTAAGCCTTTTACAAACAAACATTGGAAAAAACACTGAGCACTTTTTTTGTTTAAATATTTAATTCATTTACAGACATTTAACATACTTTAACAAAAATCTATGTGATTCAATCTGCATTTTGTTACTTCAAAAAGTAATTGTTTCAAATTAGTGAATGTGTTGAAATACAATTTTGGATTACACTGAGTGCACTAAACATGAAGAACTCCTGATCCTTCCATGGCAGACTGACCAGGTGAAAGCCATGATCCCTTATTGATGTCACTTGTTAAATCCACTTCAATCAGTGTAGATGAAGGGGAGGAGACAGGTTAAAGTATTTTTAAGCCTTGAGAAAATTGAGACATGGATTGTGTATGTGTGCCATTCAGAGTGAATGAGCAAGACAATACATTTAAGTGCCTTTGAACAGGGTATGGTAGTAGGTGCCAGGTGCAAAGGTTTGTGTCAAGAACTGCAACGCTGCTGGGTTTCCATGGTCAACAGTTTCCTGTGTGTATCAAGAATGGTCAACCACCCAAAGGACATCCAGCCAACTTGACACAACTGTTGAGTCAACATGGGCCAGAATCCCTGTGGAACGCTTTCAACACCTTGAAGAGTCCATGCCCTGATGAATTGAGGCTGTTCTGAATGCAAATATAATATTAGGAAGGTGTTCTTAATTTTTTAACTATCAGACTATCTGCATTGACCCTTTTATTTTTTCACTGACTCAATGCACACTCACAGGATTCTACACACACACACACACACAATTTACTCATACATACATAACATACATGCACATGCAATCATAATTTACACTGCTGCCACTGTTTATCATATATCCTGATTCCTAGTTACCTTACTCTTATGCATGTCTACCCCTATTAGTCCATTATCCCTGCACATCCCTGCACATTGTAAAAATGTCACTGACCTGAGAACTGACCCTGTATGTAACTTACTTACTTTCTGCTGTTCTTCTTGTTTCTATTTCTCATGTCTTTTTGTTCTACTTTATTTTATAATACTATTGTGGGGAAAGAGCTTACAAGAAAGGCATTTCACAATATTTGTGCACATGACAATAATACTTGAAACTTGAAAAATAGTGATATTTTAATAATTAGAACAACAGTAGTTACATTCACCTTGTTGTTTTATAAATACAAAAGTATGCGTTTAGTCATAAAAAACATAGCTAGAGATGTAGTTTCTCTCAATCTCGTTTTTCAATGGCATGATATCTCCACCACTAGTTTGAAGTTGGAGAGGGACCGCTCTCTCTGTCTCTCTCTTTCACACATGCACACACAGCCACACACACAGTCCTATTGAAAGGGAGGAAGATGAGGTTGTGCAAAACCTACAACCACAGCACACCAACAGATGGTGCTAGAGAGTCATCCCATCTCTAAAGTCACAGATATGATGACATCTAATTTAAATAGAATCATTTACAGAACGGAAGGTCGGAGTGATAAAGTCTTTCATGTCTCAGTGGTGACCTTGAAACGAATGACAACTCCGGCGTGGGGTCATACAGTCCTCGTTGTAGTGCACAGAGAGGCATCTTCGCCGTCTGCATGGTGACCGCACACACACACACGAACACGCACGCACACACACACACACGTCCCCGGGACTTTCAATGATATTTAGAGGACATGTTTTTAGCTGGGAAGGGCCTTCCCATTGTCCCAATGCTCTTCCCAATGTCCCCGGAAGATGGTTGAACCACAACTCAATCTCTGTATCCTGGCAGTACAGTGCAGCCTATGTGCTGAAGCTAAATCCATAGTGCCAAGGGCTCCTGTATAAACATAGAGTATACTGTATGCAGTCCACAGAGCAAGGCTCAAACATCAACCATCAGACCCAGACACAGGCCTCATTGCATATGTCATCCATATGACCAGGCTGCCAGGCTTTATGTAGCCCATATGTCCATGACATGTAGCTTCACAGGCGTGAATGAGAGGAGGAGGCCAGCTCATAGAAGAGCACGTAGGCATCACTGCTGCGGACCTGGCTGGATGACATGGGGCTCACCCTGTAAGGACACAGAGAAGAAGTGTGTGTTAATCAGAGCATTGTTATAGACATACAGACAAACCCACATATATAGAAATAATCACTGAGTGTACAAAACATTAGGAACACCTGCTCTTTCCATGACCAGGTGAATCCAGGTGAAAGCTATGATCCCTTATTGATGTCACCTGTTAAATCCACTTCAAATCAGTGTAGATAAAGGGGAGGAGACAAGTTAAAGAAGGATTTTTAAGCCTTGAGACAATTGAGACATGGATTGTGTATTTGTGCTATTCAGAGGGTGAATGGGCAAGACAAAAGATTTTAGTGCCTTTGAATGGGGTATGGTAGTAGGGGCCAGGCACACTGGTTTGTGTGTCAAGAACTGCAATGCTGCTGGGTATTTCATTCTCAACAGTTTCCCCTTGTGTATCAAGAATGGTCCATCACCCAAAGGACATCCAGCCAACTTGACACAACTGTGGGAAGCAGTGGAGTCAACATGGGCCAGCATCCCTGTGAAACGCTTTTGACACCTTGCGTATTGAGGCTGTTCTGAGGGCAAAAGGGGGTCCAACTCAATATCAGGAAAGTGTTCGTAATGTTTTGTATACTCAGTGTAGTGATATACACACATAGAGACAAGCAAACAGAAAACAAACTGAAAACAGAGCCATTAACTCTGATAAAGTAGCAAACTACTCCTAGTGGTTTTGTGAGGATGTATATGACATCATGGTATCATTACATACCTGGAGTCATTGTAGCTGTACCACTCCCCAAGGGCTGGGTTCCTGCAGTAGGCTGTGTAGTGGCCACCCAGCGTGTTCCCAGAGTGGTTGGACACGGCATAGAGATTATACACTGTATTCACTACACACAGAGAGAGAGATAGAGAGACAAAGATGAGTGTTATGTCATTGACATCACTAATGCATTCAGTTTCAACAGTCCCCTAACATAATTGAAAAACAATGTCTGTTTTAAGCCTGATTTATAAAGAGGATGGGTTATCTTGACTGTACACAAAGCAAGTCTGGGCTACTGTATAAACATATAGTATACTGTATGCAGTCCACAGAGCAAGGCTCAAACATCAACCATCAGACCCAGGCACAGGCCTAATAGGCTCAATGCATATGTCATCCATATTTATGTAGCCCATATGTCCATGACATGTAGCAGGAGCCCACAAAGCAAGTCAGTTCAACTGGGCGGTAGTGTGTGTCAGTACTTATATCAGGCCAGTCAATAAACGTCTTATCTGTACAAGACTCTTTAGAAATGGCCCTGAAAGCATTTCTAAAAAGAAAACCAATACAATATCAAAGTAGCAGGAGACAGAGTGCTTGTTTGTTGAGTGTGTGAGTGTACTACTTACTGCTGTTCTCAGAGCAAAATTCTCTCATGTCCAGCTCTTTGAGGGGGAAGTTGACGTAGGTGGAGAGCTTACTAGTTCGAACACGGTTCTCTGAGAAGCGCTTGAGGTCTGGGACAGGGGCTCGGTCAAGGACAAGCACATGGACAGCTGAAGCATAGAGCTATTGAAAGCATAATGGCATAAATGGCTATTGATAGCATAGTAGTATAGCTATTGGTAGCATAGTAGCATAGCTAGATATTGATATATATTGATAGCGTTGTAGCATTGCTATAATGCAATTCTCTACCTGGCTTTCATAGGGCAGCTGGCTACATAGGTTAACCCCAGAAGCCAGAACCATAAACTTTTAATACACCTTTTGAAATATATAAAATTTCAACAACTTTGGCTCCAAAGTTCCTTGAAAATGACAATTCATTCTAGCTATGTATCTGCTTATAGTGTTATTGCTACTCTTCTACTACTATAAAGTTATACTACAACAACTATTACTAAAACTATTACTACAACAACTATTACTATTACTAAAACTATTACTACTACTAAAACTATTACTACTACACTTATTACTACTAGATTGGAAGTAACTTAATTGTTGGGGGAACCAATGATGGGGACACTAATATGAAGTAATGGAAAGGATACGAAGCACAAGGATTTGAGGGAACTTCTGAATGGTGAACTTCTTAGTGCATTTCCGCCTGGTTTTACACCTGTAGCATGTCTGGAGGAGGAGAGAGAGAGGGTTTAGTCATTACATCTGGAAACACACACTGACACACACACAAACACACATAACATACCTGGGTTCAAATACTATTTCCAATATCTCAATTACTTTCAAATACATTCAAAGTAAGTATTCAGAAAGTAGTTGAAAATGTTAATGTATTTGGAAATTTGAATTTGAAGAATTTGAAACATTAAAATACACAGACTCAAATACACTCCCATGAGTTTAAACCAGTTATTTGAAAATAGTAATTGAAAATTCTCTTAAATACAATTTGGTCGACTATTTGGTTAAAAAAAATAACCATTAAAATACTCAAATAAAATTACTTGTTGGGCTGTGCATTTGAAAATACTCAAATACACAGGAAAAGTATTTTTAATACCAAATACTCAAATAACAGACAGACACACACCAATAGCAATAGTCCCTTACCGGTTTCTCATCTCCATCCAGTACGTCTTCTTTAGTGAAGAGTCGCATGCAGTCTGTCAGACTCACCTCCCCTGAACCTTTCTGTGGACACAAACACCCTCAGTTAGACACAGCTTTTTCACTGTGTGTGTGTGCCTGCATGTGAGTGTGAGTGCGTATACTGACCTTAGCGATGGGTAGTGACAAGTCCCAGAATGGATCGAACACAGTGGAGCAGTAACCACACTCACTGCAGGTCAGAGAGCTCTTCAGCTGGCCCACAAACAGATCTATACAGAGAAACACTATTACACACAATGAAAATCACACTTGTAATATACACACTTGTTCTCAGTCACTCAGACACTTACCAACCACTTTGCTGTCCTCTCTCTCTAGGTATTTGTTCCACATTCTCTTCCCTTTCTCATTGTCACTGTGGAGGAGACAAACACAGATCCCACATCAGTTTACATTCAAACAAGCTCCTCTAGAACAGACAGACTCCTCTCTAATACAGATCCCAGGGGACTGTAATCTGAGGTACCCAGTTTTGGTTAAAAAACAACAACTATAAAACATGACTCATTACAAAGGCAGTTAACAGCCTGAATATCATGAGGCATGTCTAGGCATGTCTAATCCTAGGAGAACATGTCAAGGTCATGGGCCTGCTCCTACCTATCTTTCCGATTTGGTCCTGCCGTACATACCTACACGTACGCTACGGTCACAAGACGCAGGCCTCCTAATTGTCCCTAGAATTTCTAAGCAAACAGCTGGAGGCAGGGCTTTCTCCTATAGAGCTCCATTTTTATGGAATGGTCTGCCTACCCATGTGAGAGACGCAGACTCGGTCTCAACCTTTAAGTCTTTAACTGAAGACTCGTCTCTTCAGTGGGTCATATGATTGAGTGTAGTCTGGCCCAGGAGTGTGAAGGTGAACGGAAAGGCTCTGGAGCAACGAACCGCCCTTGCTGTCTCTGCCTGGCCGGTTCCCCTCTCTCCACTGGGATTCTCTGCCTCAAACCCTATTACAGGGGCTGAGTCACTGGCTTACTGGTGCTCTTTCATGCCGTCACTAGGAGGGGAGCGTCACTTGAGTGGGTTGAGTCACTGACGTGATCTTCCTGTCTGGGTTGGCGCCCCCCCTTGGGTTGTGCCGTGGCGGAGATCTTTGTGGGCTCTACTCGGCCTTGTCTCAGGATGGTAAGTTGGTGGTTTAAGATATCCCTCTAGTGGTGTGGGGGCTGTGCTTTGGCAAAGTGGGTGGGGTTATATCTTTCCTGTTTGGCCCTGTCTGGGGGTATCATCGGATGGGGCCACAGTGTCTCCTGACCCCTCCTGTCTCAGCCTCCAGTATTTATGCTGCAGTAGTTTGTGTCGGGGGGCTAGGGTCAGTTTGTTATATCTGGAGTACTTCTCCTGTCTTATCCGGTGTCCTGTGTGAATTTATATCTCCGTCTAAATTCTCCTCCTTCTCTCTTCTTTCTCTCTCTCGGAGGACCTGAGCCCTAGGAACCATGCTCAGGACTAATCTGGTATGATGACTCCTTGCTGTCCCAGTCCACCTGGCCCGTTCTGCTGCTCCAGTTTCAACTGTTCTGCCCTGCGCTATGGAACCCTGACCTGTCACTCGGACGTGCTACATGTCCCAAACCTGCCTGTTTCACTCTCTAGAGACTGCAGGAGCGGTAGAGACTCTTAATGATCGGCTATGAAAAAGCCCAACTGACATTTACTCCTGAGGTGCTGACTTGCTGCAACCTCGACAACTACTGTGGATTATTATTATTTGACCATGCTGGGTAATTTATGAACATTTGAAACATCTTGGCCAGGTTTCTGTTATAATCTCCACCCGGCACAGCTTCTACACCTGCATTGCTTTCTGCTTGGGGTTTTTAGCCTGGGTTTCTGTACAGCACTTGAGATATCAGCTGATGTAAGAAAGGGCTATATAATTCTTTGATTTGATTTGATGTTCATAGGCACGAAGCAGAAGGAAAACAGACTAAAGAAATTGCTAATTTGTCTTTTCTGTTTCAAAACGATTCAAAACTAATATGCTCCTGGTTGGTGCACCGGTAGTGAGACTTACGGCAAGTGGTCAATGTCCCGGACGGGGAGCCTGGGCCGCACTGCTGACCCCTGTGACCTCATTGTGGAGGGCCGCGCAATAGGAAATGCGAGGAACTCCTGAGCATCCTGCTGACTGGAGGAAGAGAGAGAGAAGAGAGAGAGAGAGAGAGAGAGAGAGAGAGAGAGAGAGAGAGAGAGAGAGAGAGAGAGAGAGAGAGAGAGAGAGAGAGAGAGAGAGAGAGAGAGAGAGAGAGAGAGAGAGAGAGAGAGAGAGAGAGAGAAGAGAGAGAGAGAGAGGAGAGGAGAGAGAGAGAGAGAGAGAGAGAGAGAGAGAGAGAGAGAGAGAGAGAGAGAGAGGAAGGAGGGAGGAGGAGAGAGCAGAGGGGAGAGAGCTGTTTACTTTCAAAAGCTCATTATTCAACCACAGCCACAAAATGAGAAATTATTAGATGTGTCTTACATTAATGCCTTATGGAGAAGAGAGAGGGAGGAGAGAGGGTGGAAGTACGATGAACATTTTAATTGTTAAGAAAGTTCACATTAAATGAACTGCTGTTCTCCCAGCACACTTATGACCATAGAAATAGAATTACTAGATCAGACCACAGCCCTTTTCTGAATAGAACTTAACTCATGTATCTCGCAACAATTGGGCGCGTAACTCGGATCTGGGTCTTGAAAGTCTGAGGGACTGAATGGCCTCGCTGCGACGCGTCCTAGGGGTCTGAGTGAGTTTGGCAAACTCTGTTAGAGAAGAACAGAGGGGAGAAAAGAGGAGAGAGAGAGAGAGAGAGAGAGAGAGAGAGAGAGAGAAGAGAGAGAAGAAGAAGAGGAGAGAGAGAGAGAGGAGAGAGAGAGAGAGGAGAGAGAGAAGAGAAGAGAAGATGAGAGAGAGAGAGAGAGAGAGAGAGAGAGAGAGAGAGAGAGAGAGAGAGAGAGAGGAGAGAGAGAGAGAGAGAGGAGGAGAGAGAGAGAGAGAGAGAGAGAGAGAGAGAAGAGAGAGAGAGAGAGAGAGAGAGAGGAGAGAGAGAGAGAGAGAGAGAGAGAGAGATAGAGAGAGAGGAGAGAGAGACTGGAGCGAGATGAGCGAGAGGAGAGAGAAGAGGAAAGAGAGAGAGAGCGTGGCAGAGACAGAGAGAGGAGAGAGAAGAGGAGAGAGAGAGGAAAGAAAATGAGACCACTTTTAGAGCCCTTGTACTGTGAAGCAGAGGTCACATTGCAGGGGAGAGGAGCCATGTGAAGAATATCAATCAGGTAGTAGACAGAACTACTGTTACTGTTCACCATATATGTTACTGTTCACCTATATGTTTCAAATCAATTTAAGACACAATTTGTGTACGTTTTAAGCATACAGGTTGTTACAAATTAGAGGTCAGTATTATAGTGACCCGTAGGTGGTTCTGTAAATATTCTTAGGTGATTATTATGTTGCATAAACATGATTAGTGCTTTTTTTACACCATTTTGTCCTTTTCTTTTTTTCAGCACTGGTCCACTGTCAAATTTTCCAGAATTGGTCAGCTGGTAACGTCCTTCTAATGTCATTCTAATAATGCATTATACCTGCAGGCTTAAGTAAAGTGCAACCAGTTGGAGCAGTAGTGTGTCTTACCCTCCATGAGAGCAGCCTTGGCTCTGCAGTTGTTGTTGAGTTCGGTGCGGTGTGTGTTCCTCAGACAGTAGTCCCTCAGGTCAGGAGTGTTGCTCAGACACTGCAGGATCGAGTTCATGAAACACTACACCAGAAAATAGTGGGTGAGAGAAGGGGGAGACAGAGAGAGAGAAAAAGGAGGGAATATTTATTAGACTAGAAGTGCACACTTTCAGTGACAGGGATAGATATTCCAAAGAGTGGACATCAGATCTGCTACAAACCAGACATAAGCACAGTGTAAAAACAGACTTGTGTTAGTGGCGGATGTAATGGTTTACTCACTGTGTTGCCGAGGTTTCTCAGTCCCACTAGGCCTTGAGGACTCTTGGAGTTCTGTTGAGACAAAGACAGGGAGACAAAGGTTAGAGCAAGGCAGAAATCCCTCTTCACTCAGTCCCTGATACATGGCAACTTAAAGGGACACAGGACCAAACACATACCATTGTATTGCCTGTGCTACAGATGGCTATATCGGTCCGCTAATACAGGACTGGTAAATGTTCAACAACAAACCAAAAAATTGCCGTGCTACAGACTGCATTTTTTTTCAAATACATTTTTTAATTTATTTTTTATTTTTATCCCAGATTTTTCAGGGGGTGCTGCAGCACCCTCAGCACCCCTACTTCCCGTGGCTATGGTTGGATGTTCACTGGAGTGGTGTGACCTTGTCTGAAGGGTTTTTGATGGTCAGAGTGTATCGTTGCCTTGAGGTCAGAGTACGCCACACGTGGTAGCTACGTCATGAGTGGTGTGCTTTGTGACGTTGTGAGACGTTGGGTGAGGGAGGCTGCTTGTCATGACCAAAACACAAATAACCACCATCTGTGGCTCAAGAACTGAAAGAACAAAACCTGACTTATCAGGCCTGCATTAGCACCAGGGCAAAGATCAATTATATCCTGATCTCTTCCATATTGCTATTGTTGTTCAGGACAGATACTAATAGCAATACTATGGTAATACCATGGTATTGTTTGTCATATTTTATCATCTCAACAAATGCCATTTAGTAAAATCATATGGTTTTCATTATCGGACTCCCATATTTTTTCCAACACACATTCAAGGAAGTGAATGTGAGCAAAACCGAAACTCATTTACCACAATTTGTTGGTGACCTCTAAAACATAATTTTGACACACAAATGTATCATATTTTCTTAATATTTTATATCAGTCCTCATTTAACTAAGCCTATCTTCCATTATAAGTAAATTAAGCAGTCATAACATAAATTCATGTATCATTTTTTTTTTTAAGTCTATGCAAATTCCAATACAAAATTAGTTTACTCTAATTAGGCAACTAAACAGGCTGGTTAAGATGTGTCGGATGCATTATATATCAAAGTTTAAGTCACGCGAACATACATTTTTAATTTATGGCCTATACTGAGGCCAAATACATATATTTTGCAAAGTTAAAGGGATAATGTGTTAATTTAGTATTCTCTGAATACTGGTTTAAACCAGTGCAGGGTTAAGCAGGTTTAATGGATAATACTGCTTTTCCAAGCTTACTGCTACATGTAACCTACTCTATACAGTGTCCCTGTAATACACGTTGCTGTACAGGGACATTTCTGGGGAACGGAAAGTCTTGGAAGTTACATATTAATATTACACATTCATCTAGTGTTCTATGTAGGCTAGTCCAGGTTAGGGTGGGGGGTTTGGTGAAAGTGTAACATGTGGGGAGGGAAGCCACGCATCGGTACTGTACATCTGCTGATGAATGAAACACCTAAACTGGTATACGGCAGCACCCACCTGACGCCACAGCTGACGGGACTGGGGTGGTATCACATGTACATGCAGGTACAAACACACACACAATAGTCAAGCACACACAGGCCTAAAAGCAGGCACACACACACACACACACACACACACACACACACACACACACACACACAACAACACAAACACACAACAACACCACAACACATACATCATACATACATACATACATACATACATACAATAATACATACATACATACATACATAACATACCAATACACATACACATACACATACACAGATAGTCAAGCAAGCACAAAAAAAATGTCAGGCACATACAGGCCTAAAACAAACGTCCACACATGCCATAGACATGCACACTGTGAATGCAGTCTGAAACATGAGTCAGTGACTATTCCGTCCCAGACCAAACCACTCCACATACTGTACAGTACATAGCACCACAATGCCACTTCTCACAACCAGACAGGTACCAAATGCCTCATAATTCTCATAGTTCACTTTCCATTGTCAGCACAGTGTAGGCCTTGTCTCTAGAGGTCAAGCTCTCATTGAGCTGGAGTGTGAGTACTGAGTAGAGACTGCGCTGCTGCACATGGCCAATCAGAGGGTGTGTCTGGGTCCACACTGCATTGTTAGCGCTGAAACAGAGCATATGGCTTGAGCAGCATGCACAGGCCAGTTCCTCACAACCTGGGTACAAATAGCACCGGAGCCAGGACACTGGGACACTAGTACAGTGATTACTGAGGAGAGGCCTGTGGAGAATGGGCTCTGTCGGCATGTGGCTCACTCGGGACATGGAGGTGGGTCCAACAATAAGGGCCCTGATTGGCTGACGGCCAATGGAGGAAGTCATTACATTGGGGAGGAAGTCATTCCATTGGTTGGCACAGATTGAAAGTATGAGAGTAGGGAGAACATTGTGTTCCAGCCTTACTGTGCAGGACTGGTCACAGCCAAACAACTTGTGACTGGGACACACATGCAAACACACCTCGCTTCATACTGTAGCACCACCCAGCAGACACACTGTAGGCTGACTGTACAGCTCATACCAATGAGACCAAAACTGTGGTGGATAAAGCAGTGATAA
The DNA here is from genome assembly GCF_002910315.2 of Salvelinus sp. IW2-2015. Lineage (NCBI taxonomy): Eukaryota > Metazoa > Chordata > Actinopteri > Salmoniformes > Salmonidae > Salvelinus > Salvelinus sp. IW2-2015. The sequence continues at coordinate 11,425,693 of NC_036863.1, read as the reverse complement.
TGTATTACAACCATTGATGTTGTTGAAGCGGTGATAATGTTGTGTTACCGTTATTCAATGGTTATCGGTAACAGTCCTGACTGAGGAACATTCTGCTCTCCCCGTAAAGGACATCCATATATTTAGGCCCTCAGCCCATTCTGAGAATCCATGTGCCCTATCACCCACAGCGTACTGTACATCAGATAAGGTGAGACTTTCCTGGAGATAAAGGCTGATATTCCTTATCTTGGTGTTCGCTCAAACGTCATTACACAATGTCACGCCCTAATTGTTAGTGTTCTTAATGTGTGTTGCGGTTATGCAACAATCGACAAATCAGGCTATCTTCGCCCACAAGTGCTGACAGGGCTTTCCTCTATCAACCAGGGAACACTGTGATGTAAAACACTGCTCTTTATCAAGTGTATACTTTCAAGGACAAGCCGTCACTGAGGGCAATGATTATGAATGGTGGTTTGTTTGGTGTTTCATTGTGAGGTTTTGTGTTGAGAACTTGCCTGATAGAAGGAATGCTAGACAGGCAGCTATAAAGCACCGTGAGCCTTTGGTTTGTCCACTAGAGGTCATCCTGTCATTTACTCAGGGTTCATGTAAGGATTCCTGGGCCCATATTCTTAAAACGTCTCACAGTAGATCTAGGATCAGGCCCATGTAATCTTATTCATTATGATCTTAAAGTCAAAACTGATCCTAAATCAGCAATTTTACTCTCAGACGCTTGATAAATGCGGCCGCTGATGTTGCTCTCCTGCCTGTTTATGTTGTGGCATATTATACAGGCCTTTACATTTATAATACATTTACATTTAGGCCTAGATGTATTTAAAAATATATATTTTTTCAAGAAGGATTTCAGTGTTGTTTAAATAGGCAGCGCTACATCAGATGGTGTTTTTTTCTTTAGGCCTAATTATTCTCTCTACAGTAGACGATAGTCTGCATGTCACATTGGAGGTAAAGGCACATATGAATCAGTATCCTCACAAATGTCCTGTACTGTAAAGCGTAGCCTACATTCAGGGCCAGAAAAGAACAGCTGGAACGGAAGGAGGTATGCCTAAATGAGATGCATTATGGCCAGCAGTGCACACACTCCTCAGGGTAGAGAACGCTCATAACAAAACTGTTGAAAACCGGATTACGTAACCAAATCAACTGCGCGAGGTTACAGTACGAGTACGGTGACAAGCAGGCAGCTGGCTTGAGCGCTCCGCGGTTTTCAATGCTGGATGCCTTGAACACAATGTGAAAACTTTTCCTATTGGATTGAAACGATTCCTATACCGTCATACCCTATTTACATCCACCTTTGTAAACAAAGCAACAACATAAATTACCTGAGCCTAAATTGGCCTGAGTATGGTTACATCATTCCACCACACATATTGTAATTATATTCTATTATCACAGATGTCGAAATAATTTGTAGGCCTGCCTATTCAACCTAGAGGTGCGTCACTTAAAATTACTTTACTTTAGCTTTGGAAAATCAATAACTATTAAAGCCACGGAGCCGAAAAGATTCCAAGTTCCAACATGGAATGAACAGTTTAAAAATCCTCAATCTCTAAAAGCAATTTCATAACACATTTAATCTGTTGCTCACAGATTATAAGTGGCATTATTATGTAAGTACGTTTAGCTGCCAACATTATCCTTTACTGGGCTTGTTTTTTGGATGGGAATGTCTCCTGTAACTAAAACAAATCTATCCATGTTATTGTCAATATCAAATCGGCCCATAATTGACAAAATCGACTGACAGTGTGATCGATGTGGCGTGCCCATACAATTTACGTTACGGGCACTCCACATATGTAGTGCATAGACTACCTGAATATCCCTTTGCTTGCAGACCGAATAGGCGCACTCACCTTGGCTTGATTGATAAGCAGACCCACAAATGTGGACATCAACATTGACCGCGACATTGGAGGACTCTTCCTGCGCAGGTCCGTCTTTAGGAACGGGAAAGCGGTTGCCGGCGACTCCTCCGGCACCGTCACGGTGTAAGACTGTCGCAGACTAGGCATGATGGCGGTGTAGCGGCGGTGTAATAGCAGACTACAGGCCTACAATCAATTTGCGGTGGCGATGGTTAAAAGTTGTTTACTGCGACTGAAACAGTAGTCCTGCGTGACGTTGTTGATCTCCCCCCTAATTAAAAACAAATTCTGATTGAGATGACAAAGTGTTCAATTCGAATCCCTTGAAACACATAATTAGACATAAAACAGGCTCTAGTGATAAATAGTTGCGATTTGCAGTAAAAACAACAACAATATAGCAGACACCTTGCTTACGAGAATAACAGACCCGCAACTCAATCTGGAATATCACTCACTGCCTGCTGACTGAGACCGATTCGGTTTTATGTGATTCCACCTCTCTAAGTGTGGGTTGAAGAATAATCGAGTCGGTGTGCACTTTCGTTTTACTACAATGTGCACACGCCCCCTCAGACTCTGTAGACGTCACGAAGTGTCTCATGCTTGTTGAGAGCAGTGGTTGAGAGAGACGTCAAACAGCAGAGGACAAGACCTTCTCAACATTCACAGAGGACGATGATGAAATGGGAGAGGGGGTGGGGGGAAGAAGGATGAGGACTGAGAGGAGGATAGGGGACAGGGTGGTGGAAAATAACGACCATATATGGAAAAGCACGATCTGTCTTTTTATGTAGGCTATAGAACAATCTACCCATCCATCCATTTTAATACTTTGCCATACAGCATTGGCTTCTTCCATCTTGACAGGTGAATTTAGCTTGACCACATAATGCCTAATAACAGTGTAATGACCGTATAAGTAAAACCGATATTACATGGTATGACAACATTATGTTATGCTTATGTCATTAATAAATCAAAAGTCAATAACATCCAACGTGTTGTTGCTTGCAAATGTAGCAAGCTAGAGCAACAATTGGTCTAGCCTCAAGCATTGCCATGTGATTCTCTAGAATATTGTGAATGAATGACAAAACTGGGTCACATCCAATAGGAAGCAAATAGCCCGAAACAGGGAGGGACTTACCTAAATCCGAACAATAAGAAAGCTTGTTTTCATTTTTCGTTGCCAAAAGGTTTTGGTGAGGCACTATTAAACACTATCCTGGCGTACAGTAAGAGCAATGCAACACATTACCCAATCAAACCCTTTCCCTGGATTCATCTTCCTTCAAGTGACAGACAATTTTATTATGCCAGCAAATTTTAGGCATAAAGATGTAGGATCTTAATTTGAGCCAGTTTGCTACAGCAGGAAAATAATCCTGCAGGAACAGGAAATGTGAATTATTAAATTGACATTTTTGTAGGGGTTGATACATTTTTCAGAAGGGAAAGTCAAGTCTGACATTTCTAAGTGGAAATTACAAACTTGAGAAGCCTTTAAAAAAAATCAAGTCTGACATTTCTAAGTGGAAATTACAAACTTCAGAAGCCTTTTTAAACAACAAACACATTACAAGTTTAACATTTCCTGGAAAGTTCTCCAGCAACAGGGTTATTAAATTAAGATCCTAAATTTGTACCAGAGTTGTGCTCATTGGGGCACAGCGTAGCAAAAAGTCTTCTTTCGTTTGGTACCCAATGAACATGACCCTGCTCCTTGCTGGCCCTGCACACATAGGCTAGTGAATCCATCATCACTCTGAGTTCCCATTCAATATGTACACAGAATCCGACCAGCTAGAGGGGGTGTAAGAAAAAGTAATACATCCACTCTCAAAACACAACAGCCAAAAAACAGAGCACTCTGACCACCAATCTTAAGCAAAGTTTCTCTTTTCTGCATGTCATTACGTAAGCAGCATGGAACTGGCCAGTTCATTCCTCTTGTGAAATGTTATTATATAAGAACTAGGAGAAACTGTGTTTACTAGCAGGCAAGAGGGCAGACGATTACCTATGTACACAGTGTTCCAAAAGGGTTCTGCGGCTGACCCCATAGGAGAACCCTCTGTGGAAAGGGTTCTACATGGAACCAAAAACAGTTCTACCTGGAACCAAAAGGGGTTCTTCAAAGGGTTCTCCTATGGGGACAGCCAAAGAATCCTTTTTGGTTTTAGATGGCACCTTTTTTTCTAAATGTGTATCAAGTGATCTTAGCACCTCTACATAGTACAGGCCTATGCCATAAACTCCCTCCCTATTAGTGAGGTCTCTGTGTACATCAGAGATGTGTAACACAGAACTGCCTATTTACTGCCTGTGAGTCATTGTCTGAGTTCCAAATGGCATCATATTCCATATATAATGCACTACTTTTGACCAGGTCCCATAGGGATTAGGGTGCCATTTGGGACGCAACGACGCAGTCATGCATGCCTAATATTCCCTCACTGCCGCGACTGTTCGACCTGTTTGAAGCTTCAAGAAGCTTCAAGAAAGGGAAACATTCAACAAGGATGGGCTAGATAGGGGGAAGGGGAGGGATGGCAGAGCTATTACCAGCAACATTCCTGGCCCCCTGCCAGAGGTGGAAGATCACGACTTTACCAACCAGCTGAGGAAAACATATAGTATGCGACCGAAATGGTACCTAATTCCCTATAAAGGCCTAGTGCACTACTTTTGACCAGAGTCTATGCAGCTAGCTAGGGGTACCTATCGAGCCGCAAGATTTCAACATTTGTCTGGACCTCTGCAGGGGTGATCAGTCCTAGGAATGTAAAACTGCTATTGAGAAAGAAGGTTCAGAACGGCAGCTAAATTCCCTTCACTGATATTTATTGCTGATGCACGATCAATGATCAATGATCACGAAAACAGAGAAACATTCTACAAGCTATAGCAAATTACTCATACCCTACATTGAGCGCAGATACGTTTTGTTTAGAGTGCTGACAGTCTCCCTTGACACATCTCCAGAAAATATGCTGCATATTAGCTCAGAGAGAAAGAGAGAGAGAAAGATAGAAAGAGAGAGAGAGAAAGAGAGCGCAAGAGAGAGAGAGAGAGAGAGAGAGAGAAAGGGAGGGAAGGAAACAGAGAGATAGCATGGCTTCAACTCTCTGTGTCCAGTGTAATGTCTCCATACTAACAGAATCAGGATGATAAGCCCTAGACAGTAGACAGACAATGACGTCACTGGGACCACTGCAGTGACTCAGACTGCTCTGGGGGACCCTAAAATAGCTCCCAATACACACACACACACACACACACACGGCTGGCATTTAGTGAACACAGCACATATGTGCACACGGATAGTCGGACACGCACACACAGCTGGTGATTATTGAAGAACACACAGGTGTCTGTAATCATGGCTGGCTGTAGCTTGATTTAATTGTTTGATTTACAGATATAAATAGAACACATAAAAAATCATGAACGGATAACATATGATCATAAATTCAATTTGGCGACATAGGCCTACAAACATTATTTACAATGGATAGCAAAAACACAATAATCACAAGATTGGCTTCAGATCAAACTCCACGTTGAGACCGAAGGGAGCAAGGGTCTTTAAATGAAAGATCCAGGCAATGCCGATATAGTGTTCGATGCCGGACATAAGACTATAAAAAGAAAACCAGGAAATCAGCTCCAAGTGATTTTAATATTGGAAATCTGTTTCCATATATTCCCACACATAATAGTGAGACACTTGATTGTATACAAATGTAAGCAAGGTTTGAAATTATTATTTTAGTCAAATATTATGTCTGTTTGGGCTTCAGCACGGTTAATTTGCAGTCTACAAATTCTTTGTAATTATGTTCCTGCCTCCCAACCATCCGCTCAAGAAAGAAAATTGGCCCACGGCTGAATCTAGTTGATGATCCCTGATATAGAGGGTCTCTCACAGCTACTTTGTTTTCAGGACAGAAATATAGACAGAGCTAACTCATTGAGTCTATGCAAACGCCACAGCCAGAATAGACATAGTTAACCTTGGAATGAGCCTGAAAGTACAGTATGAAAGCGAAACTCTGTCCCTCCTTGCTCTCAGGCTGCAACATTACCTCGGCGCCATCCACTTCATCATTTATGAACCTGACTCCGGTAAAGTACATCTCAAGTCAAACCAATAGGAACGTAAAATAGACCATTGAACTCTGTGTACACCAGCCATATCTGCAGGCTAATTCCTCTACCGACAGACAGGGAGGTCAACTCTGTAAAAAAAAAATATATAAAAAAAAAAAAAACACTAAATGGCCAGCCTCACCACTTGGTTTGCTATAAAGCTGAGTGCTGGAGAAATGTAGTTCATGAGGCATTTCTAAGATATATTCTTCAAGAATCAATGGATCCAGTACGTCATTATACTGTTTAATACATTTCTGTACATTATTTATGTACATACTGTAAGTACATTTCTAAGTCACTGGGTGATCTGAAAAGTCATATTTAGTCAATCAATAAAATAATAATACTTTTAGCTAAAAGGTTTACTTTTAATTTACAATCTGTAGAAGCTATGAGAATAGAAAGGTTCAGAACTTTTGTGAAGCATCACAGCATAGTTGAAAAATATATGGCAAATAGAAATCCAATATGGATGGTGTTAAGAGATAGATGGGAGGGGTTGAATGGAGCTGAAGGTTGGGACTAATAACTAATAACAACAATATAACCAATGTAAAACATATTGTGTCTAAAAAACGTATATAGGTTCAGAACTTTGGTGAAAGAGCACAGTGTGAAAGATATGGCAAATACAACCGGATGGACATAAAAAATAGATGGAAGAGGTTGAGGGTAGAGGAAGGACAGGAGTAAAAACAAACAAAATAGAACTGTTGTAAAATAGACTGTATCCATAAAATGTATATACTACAGTTGAAGTCAGAAGTTTACATACAGTTAGGTTGGAGTCATTAAAACTCGTTTTTCAACAACTCCACAAATTTCTTGTTAACAAACTATAGTTTTGGAAAGTCAGTTAGGACATCTACTTTGAGCATGACACAAGTAATTTTTCCAACAATTGTTTACAGACAGATTATTTCACTTATAATTCACCGTATCATAATTCCAGTGGGTCAGAAGTTTACATACACTAAATTGACTGTGCCTTTAAACAGCTTGGAAAATCATGGCTTTAGAAGATTCTGATAAGCTAATTGACATATTTTGAGTCAATTGGACATGTACCTGTGGATGTATTTCAAGACCTACCTTCAAACTCAGTGCCTCTTTGCTTGACATCATGGGAAAATCAAAAGAAATCAGCCAAGATCTCAGAAAAAAAATTGTAGACCTCCACAAGTCTGGTTCATCGTTGGGAGCAATTTCCAAATGCCTAAAAGTACCACGTTCATCTGTACAAACAATAGTACGCAAGTATAAACATCCCGCTCAGGAAGGAGACGCATTCTGTCTCCTAGAGATGAACGTACTTTGGTGCAAAAAGTACAAATCAATCCCAGAACAACAGCAAAGGACCTTGTGAAGATGCTGGAGGAAACGGGTACAAAAGTATCTATATCCACAGTAAAACGAGTCCTATATCGACATAACCTGAAAGGCCGCTCAGCAAGGAATAAGCCACTGCTCCAAAACCCCCATAAAAAATCCAGACTACGGTTTGCAACTGCACATGGGGACAAAGATCGTACTTTTTGGAGAAATGTCCTCTGGTCTGATGAAACAGAAATAGAGCTGTTTGGCCATAATGACCATTGTTATGTTTGGAGGAAAAAGGGGGATGCTTGCAAGCTGAAGAACACCATCCCAACCGTGAAGCACGGGGGTGACAGCATCATGTTGTGGGGGTGCTTTGCTGCAGGAGAGACATGTGCACTTCACAAATAGCTGGCATCTATTATATGGATATATTGAAGCAACATCTCAAGACATCAGTCAGGAATTTAAAGCTTGGTCGCAAATGGGTCTTCCAAATGGACAATGACCCCAAGCATACTTCCAAAGTTGTGGCAAAATGGCATAAGGACAACAAAGTCAAGATATTGGAGTGGCCATCACAAAGCCCTGACCTCAATCCTATAGAAAATTTGTGGGCAGAACTGAAAAAGTGTGTGCGAGCAAGGAGGCCTCCAAACCTAATTCAGTTACATCAGCTCTGTCAGGAGGAATGGGACAAAATTCCCCAAACTTATTGTGGGAAGCTTGTGGAAGGCTACCCAAAACGTTTGACCCAAGTTCAACAATTTAAAGGCAATGCTACCAAATACTAATTGCGTGTGTGTAAACTTCTGACCCACTGGGAATGTGATGAAATAAATAAAAGCTGAAATAAATCATTCTCTCTACTAATATTCTGACATTTCACATTCTTAAAATAAAGTGGTGATCCTAACTGACCTAAGACAGGACATTTTTACTAGGATTAAATGTCAGGAATTGTGAAAAACTGAGTTTAAATGTATTTGGCTAAGGTGTATATAAACTTCCGACTTCAACTGTATGTATAAGCTGGAAGTAGAAGCCTAAGCGTTGTTGTTCACTAGTTTTCTTCAATTAGGGAGGGGGGGTAGGGTTAGAAAGTAATAAAGGAAAAATATTTTTAAAAAGACATGTATATTTATATATATATGTATTTATATGTATATGTAACCGATGTGGAAATGGCTAGCGGGGGGGGGGGGGGGGCTAATAACGTTTCAATCGGTGACGTCACTCGCTCTGAGACCTTGAAGTAGTTGTTCCCCTTGCTCTGCAGGGCTTTTGTGGAGCGATGGGTAATGATGCTTTGAGGGTGGCTGTTGTCGATGTGTGCAGAGGGTCCCTGGTTCGAGCCAGGTAGGGGCGAGGAGAGGGACGGAAGCTATACTGTTTCATATATGTACAGTACCAGTCAAAAGATTGGACACCTACTCATTCCAGGGTTTTTCTTTATTTTTACCATTTTTCTAGAATAATAGTGAAGACATCAAAACTATGAAATAACACATATGGAATCATGTAGTAACTCCAAAAAGTTTTAAACAAATCAAAATATATCCAAAAGTTCTTCCCAACTGTATGTAATAACACAAAAACAATTCTGGGCTAATAATGTAAGAAATAACACACCAAAAAAAAAATACTGCAAAGTCTCCTAAGAGAAGAAGTACGGCAGCCCTATCTGTCGGCGCCATTTATTTTTTTTCTTCGTGTCTTATTGGTGTCCTTTAGTAGTGGTTTCTTTGCAGCAATTCGACCATGAAGGCCTGATTCACGCAGTCTCATCTGAACAGTTGATGTTGAGATGTGTCTGTTACTTGAACTCTGTGAAGAGTTTATTTGGGGTGCAATTTCTGCAGCAGAGGTAACTCTGGGTCTTCCTTTCCTGTGGTGGTCCTCATGAGAGCCAGTTTCACCATAGCGCTTGATGGTTTTTGCGACTGCACTTCAAGAAAGTTCTTGAAATTTTCTGCATTGACTGACCTTCATGTCTTAAAGTAATGATGGACTGTTGTTTCTCTTTGCTTATATGAGCTGTTCTTGCCATAATATAGACTCTGTCTTTTACCAAATAGGGCTATCTTCTGTATACCACCCCTACATTGTCACAACACAACTGATTGGTTCAAACGCATTAAGGAAAGAAATTCCACGAATTCACTTTCAACAAGGCACATCTGTTAATTGAAATGCATTCCAGATGACTACCTCATGAAGCTGGTTGAGAGAATGCCAAGTGTCACGCCCTGACCATAGTTTGCTTTGTATGTTTCTATGTTTTGTTTGGTCAGGGTGTGATCTGAGTGGGCATTCTATGTTGTATGTCTAGTTTGTCTGTTTCTGTGTTTGGCCTGATATGGTTCTCAATCAGAGGCAGGTGTTAGTCGTTGTCTCTGATTGGGAACCATATTTAGGTAGCCTGTTTTGTCATTGTGGGTTGTGGGTGATTGTCTATGTTAGTTGCTTGTGTCAGCACATTTCTTATATAGCTTCACGTTCGTTGTTCGTTTATTGTTTTGTATAGTTTGTTCAGTGTTCTCTGTTTATTAAATTCATGATGAAAACATACCACGCTGCGTTTTGGTCCTCCGATCCTTCCAACTACTCCTCCTCAGACGAGGAGGACAACGAGCGTGACACCAAGAGTGTGCAAAGCTGTCATCAAGGCAAAGGGTGGCTACTTTGAAGAATCTCAAATATAAAATATATTTTGATTTGTTTAACACTTTTTTGTTTACTACATGATCCATATGTGTTGTTTAATATTTTTGATGTCTTCAATATAATTCGACAATGTAAAAATAAAGAAAAACCCTGGATTGAGTCGGTGTGTCCAAACTTTTGACTGGTACTGTACATTATCATGCATTTCACACGTTATCCAGAGACTGACTGTTAGCACTTGGTGGTCTATAGCAGCTTCCCACAAGATTGGGCTTTAGGTGAGGCAGATGAACCTGTAGCCATATTACTTCAACAGTATTTAACATCAAACCCCCTTCCCCTAGCCATCCTCAAGTACTTTGTGCCCCCTCCGATTTTTGGGGTGCCTGAAGCCCTTGTTAAACTGCATAATATAGGTGCATGTTTATAAACGGTTGTAAAGATCCCAGAGTGGGCCTTTAACAGGTAGCTGTTCTGGTGGCACTGGTGTAAATGCTACTAAATATGGTAGGAGGCCGAAGTATATCTTTGACTCAGAGAGGAAATCCGAAGGGATTCAGGCCTCAATTACGCCGGTAAAAGTCTAGTCAGCTGCTGCCGGCCGGCTATTAATAGTTACATAACATGAATGGGGTTTAAAGTGCTGCGCACACACCAGTGCACACACACACACACACACACACACACACACACACACACATCCGCACACACACACACACACACACACACACACACACACACACACAGGTGGTGTTAGAGCATTAAGCTCTTAACAAATGCTAATAGGGGGGGCACAGTCATGGGGGCATGTGACCCATTGTGCTGGATGAACTCCACCTCTGGACTGTTGCCGAGAGAGGTGGATGGACAGAGAGGGAGAGAGAGCGAGAGAAAAAGAGCTAGAGGGGGCGAATGAAGTAGGGAGGAAATTAATGAAAGGGAAAAGAGATGAATGAGAGAGTGGAGTGGGTGGAGAGCGACAGAGAGAGAGCAAGAGAGCGAGAGAGAGATTTAAGAGCAGTGTTTCTCAGACTGCCATGGAATAGACCCGTGTGTCCACAACAAACTCTAGGAACAAACTCGATGTCACTGGTTGCGTGCCTGCATCACTGTGTGTGTGTGTGTGTGTGTGTGTGTGTCTTTGTCCTCATAGTGCTTGTTCACCTACTAACAAGAAATGTGTGTGTGTGTGTGTATATACACACCCAAGTGTGTTTTCGTCTCAACAATTCCATAAAAAAAGTAACTGTCCAGTGTTTCCTGATTTCTATGAAATATGACTTTTAACTACAATATGATCGAAATAGCCAAGCAAGCACATAACGTTCTAAGAACCATATTTTTATTAGAGCATGGTGTGAGGGTGGTTGTCCTATGGTTATTTTGCATACAACCTTCCCACAATTTCTGGGAATTGTGCAGGACAGTTGCTTGGCTTTGGAACATTTTCAGCACATTTAAGGAACTTCACAAAAAAACTTTAACAGAACGTTTCCTAAAAGTAAAAACATGTTTACATTTAAATTCTCCAACTGCTTTCACATTGGAAATGTTCTCAAATAGTTCAGAGAACGTTAAGAAACAAATCAAATCAAATTGTATAGGTCACATGCGCCGAATACAACAGGTGTAGATCTTACCGTGAAATGCTTAATTACAAGCCCTTAACCAAAAATGCAGTTTTAAGAAAAATAAGAGTTAAGGAAATATTTACTAAATGAACAAAAGTAAAAAAGAAATGAGCAAAAATAAAATAATGAGGCTATATACAGGGGGTACCGGTACCGAGTCAAACAATGTTCTTCTGTGGGAATTTCAGTAATTCAGCATGTTTCATCGTGGTTCTATTTAAAGTCATTCTGAAATTGTTCCGAGAACGTTAAGAAACAGCCTTCTTCTGTGTGAATTTCAGTACTTCCACAGAACATTCCACACAAGTTCCCATGTAGTTATATTTAATGTCATATCTTTACTACATTCTGGAAACCTTCTCAAAAATGGTGACTGAAGCAATGTTCTCAAAACGTTCAGAGAATGTAAGGTTCTCTTATGTCAGTTCTTGGCAATATTCTGGGAATGTAGAAAAACATGTAATTGTACGCATTAACATCAATAAGCTCTAAAATCCATTCTCCGAACAAGCAGAGAACTTTCCATAAAAAACACAAGAAAACTTTAGTAACGTTCAGAAAACTCTCTATCCCCTATCTTGTAAAGTGTGTTGAGGTGTGTTGGCCACACCCACTAATTGGCCACAGCTGATCTTAATGAACGCTTGTTTCCTTTGAAATGGGGCCTGTTTGAATTAGGGGGGAACGACTGCCCCCTCTCATTGAAACCACGGAAGTTCAAGGCTGACCTTGGTAATGCAGGCATTGTTAGCAGAAAACAGGATTCCCCATTATAGTGAATGGAAAAATTGCATGGGCAATGTTAGTGGAAAAAACAAAACAATTTGAAGACAATCATGGTACCAATAATTGCCTCTAATAGACCAGATGTATGTCCTTGAACCGATTATTTTAAAATCACACACAGAAGAAGTTATAACGATAATTTACAATAGTTGCTAAAGGCAGCCTGCACTGCCCCGGCTGGCCTTCAACTTGAGTTACCGGTCCTAAATGTCATACAAGTAGACCGCTGATTAGCCAGCTCAAACAATGAGCTAACATGACATCATGTTCTATGAGGAAATAGCAAACATTTATTAAACAGTCTGTTTGAGGTGTTTTTTTAAAAGTCTTCCGGTCAGTTTGGGGCTAAAGTTGGGATATTATCCAAGAGTGTTTGGCAATAGGATAAAATGAGACTTGCTTCATGTCGTGTTGATGCCAAGCAGTGTGTGTAAAAATAAATAAATACAAAATTCTGGTGGAAAACGACCTCAATGACCAAAACCAAATTTAAACAGTGTAGACATGATAATGGACCTACATTTGAGTCTCTTCCCTCTGTCCAGCTCGCTAACAATTACAGAAAAAAATCGAGACAGTGCATTGGAAATTCCAAAAACAATGGATAGATTACCATGTTTTGCAAATTTGGACTGTGAGGAAATATAACACATTTTCAGTATGGCCCTCTGGATCTTGACACCCTTGTACTAGACAATTGCAAATCAATGGCTGACTAAGTAAAGTGTGGTATATATTTTTCAAGGACCTTGTGTGTGGTGTGTGCATGAAAATCAAATGTGCATTCCTACTAAGCAAACCTGTCAAATCTTTGTGCTGGACCAGAAAACACACATTGCAGTATGTGTATCACTGGCATAAAAGTTACTATGGGAGAGACAACTCAGCAAAGTGTCACCTTAACACCTCTGTTCTCTCTTGCCATTTCTTTCAAGACATCTGACTGTCTGACTGTGTAATTCCTGTGCCTTAAACTAGCACAAGTCTGGTTTTCACCTTGTACACACACCACACACGCACACACACACACACACACACACACACACACACAACACACACACACACACACACACACACACACACACACACACACACACACACACACACACACACACACACACACACACACACACACACACACACACACAGGAAAACACCCGCTTTCACCAAACAAACTGATGTTAAACATCAATCACAAAATGCCCTGGCGAGACCTTGAAGAGATATCTTTTCAACTCCTCTTCATAAAAAGAGACATAGCTGCAGGCATATTTTTAATTAATTTTAATTTCACCTTTATTTAAACCAGGTAGGCTAGTTGAGAACAATTTCTCATTTGCAACTGCGACCTGGCTAAGATAAAGCAAAGCAGTTCGACACATACAACAACACAGAGTTACACATGGAATAAACAAACATACAATCAATAATACAGTAGAAAAATCTATATACAGCATGTGCAAATGAGGTAGGATAAGACAGGTAAAGCAATAAATAGGTCGTGCTGGTGAAGTAATTACAATATAGCAATTAAACACTGGAATGGTAGAATGTGTGGATCGGCGTGTAAAAGATCTGCCCTGCTGCTTACCCAAAACATGTTGTACTCTGTGCTATTCCTGTGCTTTGCAACAGTAACCCAGAGTCTGGCCTGTGGTGAACTGTGAAGAATGCATTTGATAATATCACATACTACGTCCCAAATGACACCCTATTCCATATTTAGTGCACTACTTTTGACCAGATCTCTATGGGCCCTGGTCAAAAGTAGAGCACTATCTAGGGAATAGGGTGCCAATTGAGAAGCAGCCCACAGTTCCTCATCACAAGGTCTCTAGTCTTCTGACATCATCCCCACCACCCACTCTGCTCTCTGCTCCCAGCCTGCTGTCAATCACCCCTATTGCTACAAAGTAATCTCCCACAATACCACACTTTAAGGTGGCACATCAGCTGGTTGTGGTCCCGAGGTTCTGATTGGTTGATGAGTGTCAGCACCTTTACTACCAGCCAATAGGGCGGCTTTTGGGCGTCTCATGCATTTAAATTATTCATTTTGACTTTATGATATAATGTGCAACTTACAGAACGTAGCAATACATAGTCTCTGATGATCTTTCTGTTGAATTTCTTTATGGAGAGAGCGAGTGAAAGAGAGCGAGTGAAAGAGAGAGGAGAGAAAGAGGATAAGACAGAGATAAAGAAAAGACAATATAGAAAGTGAGAGAATCAATTACTTTCTGGTGCTTATTGAGAAAACTACCTGAAACCAAGTGGTTTATTTCATACTTGTTTCACTGAATCCCACAGCAATCGAAAGGAATTTAAGCAGGTAATCATGAGGTAATAAGGCTGTACCAAATAATTTCCAAGTAAACACCAGGTAAAAACAAACGGTTTCTTGTAAGAAGGAAAGACATGAAAAATAAAAAGGAAAATGCTGCAAACTGCTGCTCATGCTCCCAGCTAGTTTTATTATAACACTGCTGAGACCCTTAGCTTTTCATACCGATATAGATGGCTGATGAAGACCTATGGGTCGAAACCTAGGAGCATGAGCAGCAGTGTGCTGCATTTTCATTTTCATTTTTAATGAATTCACCTATAACTCCAGCACCTGCAAAAAGTACCTGGATGTGCGTATGTCCTTCAGCTTTTGTACAAGAAGGTAAGATAGCGAGAGCATTTAGGCGAGAGCATTTAGGTGTCTGGGCAGTTCATTGCATACATGCTAGATTACATATGGACCTCACCAGTCTCTGGGTGGACATTTACATTAAGAGCAGGTTAATGGTCACACGCATGCACACGCATGCACACGCAGGCGCGCACACACACACAAAGGAACCATGAATGAGCCCGGATAGTTAGACTAGAAGCCGTCATCCTAGGAGAACCCATTGGCCTTGACATCAATCTATATAGCTAGTTTAACACAGAAAAGTGCAGAGGACAGCAGCAATTGTCCTTGATTTGTCCTTGTAAACTTAACAGCTCTATACAGACCTCCATGGAGACAGGTACAGTTTACAGCTTCTAGCTGGGTGGCCTGGTCATTAAGTGTGCGCTGGGCAGAGTCCAATGCCACAGCCACGTAACTTGTAGTTTGTTGATGAATCAGGTAGGATTGGATGGATATGTGTCGTAAGTGAGAGGTCTTTGATCTCACACACACACGCACACACGCACACACACCACACAAACACACACACACCACACACACACACACACACACACACACACACACACACACACACACACACACACACACACAACACACACACACACACACACACACACACACACACACACACACACACACACACACACACACACACACACACAACACATCACAGTACAGAACATTCCACGCGCGCACACGCACGTCTATGCAAACACACACACACGATTGCACGCACACACTCGTGTATGTGTATATGCACAACACACTGTACATAAGATTACGCACGCCCCGCCCCCCCCTTCAATTGTGTGCTTTGTGCGATTCAAGCCACACAATTGAAACACGCCAGTCCTCACCCTACTGATGTCACCTCACCAACATCAATATACTGTAGTGTAGCCAGAACAACTTTGGCTGAGTTTGAAACACGGCAGCCCAATTCTGATATTTTATCTTTTCACATGAGAGGCACCGTTCGCTGCTGCACCCGCACGCCCGACTAGCATCACCACCCTGGACGGTTCCGACCCTAGAATATGTGGACATCCTATAAGTCACCTAGGTGTCTGGCTAGACTGCAAACTCTCCTTCCAGACTCATATCAAACATCTCCAATCCAAAATCAAATCAAGAATCGGCTTTCTATTCCGCAACAAAGCCTCCTTCACTCACGCCGCCAAACTTACCTAGTAAAACTGACTATCCTGCCGATCCTCGACTTCGGCGATGTCATCTACAAAATAGCTTCCAACACTCTACTCAGCAAACTGGATGCAGTTTATCACAGTGCCATTCGTTTTGTTACTAAAGCACTTATACGACCCACCACTGCGACCTGTATGCCCTAGTCGGCTGGCCCTCGCTACATGTTCGTCGTCAGACCCACTGGCTCCAGGTCATCTACAAGGCTATGCTAGGTAAAGTGCCGCCTTATTCAGTTCACTGGTCACGATGGCTACACCCACCCGCAGCCGCGCTCCAGCAGGTGTATCTCACTGATCATCCCTAAAGCTAAAACCTCATTTGGACGCCTTTCCTTCCAGTTCTCTGCTGCCTGCGACTGGAACGAATTGCAAAAATCTCTGAAGTTGGAGACTTTTATCTCCCTCAACAACTTTAAAAATCTGCTATCCGAGCAGCTAACCGATCGCTGCAGCTGTACATAGTCCATCTGTAAACTACCCACCCAATTTACCTACCTACCCCCCATACTGCTTTATTTATTTTTACTTTTCTGCTCTTTTGCACACCAGTACCAATATCTCTTCTTGCACATGATCATCTGATGATTTATCACTCCCAAGTGTTTAATCTGCTAAATTGTAATTATTCGATTTATTGCCTACCTCATGCCTTTTGCACACATTGTATATAGATTCTCTTTTTTTCTACCATGTTATTGACTTGTTTATTGTTTACTCCATGTGTAACTCTGTGTTGTCTGTTCACACTGCTATGCTTTATCTTGGCCAGGTCGCAGTTGCAAATGAGAACTTGTTCTCAACTAGCCTACCTGGTTAAATAAAGGTGAAATAAAAAAAATAAATAAACATCAGATCTTTTTCAGAGCTGGTCAAAAGACCAATTAGCAATACAAATATAGAATATCACTGTCACTCCAGGAAAGATCTCTCTGCGTAAGGTAAGCTGAAGGCTCACACAGATTTTAAATTACAAAGATATTTTAGAGGCAGCATACAGTGGGAACTCAATATACACTATATGACCAAAAGTATATACCTGCTCTTTGAACATCTCATTACAAAATCAAGGGCATTAATATGGAGTTGGTCTCCCCTTTACTGCTATAACAGCCTCCACTCTTCTGGGAAGGCTTAATTATAGATGTTGGAACATTGTTGCGGGGACTTGCTTCCATTCAGCAGCAAGAGCATTAGTGATGTTGGGCGATTAGGCCTGGCTCACAGTCGGCGTTCCAATTCATCCCAAAGGTGTTTGATGGGGTTGAGGTCAGTCAAGTTCTTCCAAACCGACCTTGACAAACCATTTCTGTATGGACCTCGCTTTGTGCACGGGGCATTGTCATGCTGAAACAGGAAAGGGCCTTCCCAAAACTGTTGACACAAAGTTGGAAGCACAGAATTGTCTAGAATTTAATTGTATGCTGAAGCATTATATACGATTTCCCTTCACTGGAACTAAGGGACCTACCCCGAACCATGAAAAACAGCCCCAGACCATTATTCCTCCTCCACCAAACTTTACAGTTGGTACAATGCATTGGGACAGTAGTTTTCTCCTGGCATCTGCCAAACCCAGCTTTGTCAGTCAGACTGCCAGATGGTAAAGCGTGATTCATCACTCCAGAGAATGCGTTTCCACTGCTCCAGAGTCCAATGGCGGCAAGCTATACACCACTCCAGGCAACACTTGCCATTGGGCATGGGGATCTTAGGCTGCTCAGCCATGGAAAACCATTTCATGAAGCGAACAGTTATTGTGCTGACGTTGCTTCCAGTGGCAGTTTGGAACTCGGTAGTGAGTGTTGCAACCGAGGACAGACAATTTTGAATGCGTTACACGCTTCAGAAGTTGGCGGTCCCGTTCTGTGAGCTTGTGTGGCCTACCACTTTGCGGCTGAGCCATTGTTGCTCATAGACGTTTCCACTTCACAATAACAGCACTTACGGTTGACCAGGGCAGCTCTAGCAGGACAGAAATTTGACGAACTGACTTGTTGGAAAGGTGGCATCATATGACGGTGTCACATTGAAAGTCACTGAGCTCTTCAGTAAGGCCATTCTACTGCCAATGTTTGTCTATGGAGATTGCATGGCTGTGTGCTCGATTTTATACACCTGTCAGCAACAGATGTGGCTGAAATAGTCAAACCCACTCAATTGAAGGGGTGTCCACATACTTTGTATATATAGTGTATTTCTGTAAAAAAATTATCATGGAAACATTATTCATTTTGGTGACAATCCTGGGTCGTATTCATTAGGGCATGCAACGGAGAAAAAAAATGTCACGCCAACGAAAATGAGCATTTCTCATAACCCAAGTAGTGCCCACACTTTCAGTCGGTTTCTTCCATTTGGTGCCTAATGAACATGACTATGCTCTCAGTCCTTCTCTGTGAAGGAAAAGTTGTCTCTCTGGAAATACTGGAACCTACAACAGTAAAGGCAGAATGTGCCTCATTGATGATAAGGTCTCTAAGAATGGTTGTAAAATCAGAAACATTACAAAAATGCAGTAAAAATCTTAATTGACAACACACGTAAGCAATAAGACTGTAATGCAAACTTGGCAATATACATATGGGTGCATGGCTGCATGCACACACACACACACACAATAATAGTGATGTACACACAAGCACACCTTAGTATACATTACAATAATTCCAGGGAAGCCTCTGTGGGAAAAGCCCTACCAGGGAATCCTGTTGTACTTCTACTAGGTGAGGTATCATCACCCCGGAAACCAAACAAGACAGCACAACATTAGATCAGGCTAGATGACTCACATTGGCCACTTGGAAGATATGGATTAATAGTCATACCGCCAACACAAACAACAAACACCCAATAACCACTGATGTAGAGGGGGTAGACACACCTTATTTTGTGAATAGGGTTCTCCCACCTCTTACACTAGAGTTTTTATTTAGGGTTTACCCACCTATTGACCCACAGTGCTCAGGGTTTATCCACCTATATTTTACCACTACATCCCCCCATATCCAAACAACCATTAGTTAACCTCTCCATCAAGGCAAACTCATACATTAAATTCAGCTCATAGTAAGTAGCTCAATGTCACTTGATGATAATACAACCAGGTGGAATAGGCTAACATGTTGTTGTGAATGTCACTGTGAATGAGGCCAGTCTTCCCTTACAATTAAAAAAATTGCTTTGAAACCAAGTAAACGTACCTACTTTGGACATAAAGTACACAGTGAACTGCCTCCACTTAACCCATGAAAAGGCTGTATAAAACCCTGTATAAATGCAATCTACCATGACTATGGCAGAGGCTGAATGTCTACAGTCTATAGATCTCAGTCTTGTTGTCATTCTGAAGTAGTGGCCCCTCCCCAGGTCACACACGCTTACGTAAGGCAAGGCCAGAATATTCAAAACAGTGGTATATCAACAGTCAACACAAATCACTTCATATCTGAGAGAGAGAGAGAGGGTTGGGGGGAAAGAGCACACCCTGTCTCACCTAGAATGTTACATTTAAATAACATCACATCAATCAAAGGTGATTTGAATGCAGTTCTCTAATACAGTGAGGGGTTTCTAAGTCCTCTGTATAGTAGGTAATAATGTGAATAATAATGTGGTCAGAACATTTTGTGAGCAGAAATGTAGTGGCAGCTTTGCATTCTGTTTTGCATATCATTCCAGTCTTTCATGGACATTTACAATTGAGGTCAGTGAGGTGAATAAAAATGTAATTTCCTCACAATTGACTAATTATTTTCAGGAGATTCAAAATGTGGGGCTGAACAGTCATTAAAACCTGCCTAGATTCTTACAATACACGGTTGAATCCTAACTTGAGAGACATGTGCAATTGCGCATAACTCAAATTTTGGCGGAAATCATACGTTGGTATCAATGGGCGTTTTGTGTGAAGGGTTGAAGTTGTTCAGCGCTCTTTAGTCTCTACTACTTTGGTACTACCCAGGGTTCTCCCCAAAGAATGTAAGATGGGAGCTGCGCCACTTTGTTGGCCTGACTGCACCACTATGTAAACTAGGAAATGGTACTTTATTTGTTATTATTCAAGGCCAGAAACCACACCTAATAGAGTATTTTTTTTTGCTCTAGATTGCAGGAAATGGCATTTACAGGTGTTCAAAAACGACGTACTCAGCAGCACCATCTTGTTAAAATATCCTGAGGAGAACCTGCCACTGTATAAAATAGTAATTTGCTGCCCTCTGCTGTACATAGGGAAGGTTGCCATCTAGTGGTGTACAGTGAGAATTGCATAAATACCTCATTATTTCAACTCAGTGTCCTTCTGTTTGCTTTCACCACCAGCCCTGTCTTGAGGGCCAAGAGGCATGGCAAGCAAAGTTCGTACCCTATGCCACCATGGAACATCCAAGTTGTATTGCTATCTTTACCTTTATCTGATGTGCCACTTTAAAGGCACTAGGAATCAACTACAGATTGGCTCTTAGAGTATGATGTATTTACAATGCCTTCGGAAAGTATTCAGACACCTTGACTTTTTCCCTATTTTGTTACGTATTCTAAAATGTATTAAATAATGTTTTTCGTCATCAATCTACACACAATACCCCATAATGACAAAGCGAAAATTAAAAAAAAGGGAAATGTTTGTAAATGTATTAACAATAAAAAACAGAAATACCTTATTTGCATAAGTATTCAGACCCTTTGCTATGAGACTCGAAATTGAGCTCAGGTGTATCCTGTTACCATTGATCATCCTTGAGATCTACAACTTGGACTCCACTTGTGGTAAATTCAATTGATTGGACATGATTTGGAAAGGCATACATCTGTCTATATAAGTTCCCACAGTTGACAGTGCATGTCGGAGCAATAACCAAGCCATGAGGTTGAAGGAATTGTCCGTAGAGCTCCGAGACAGGATTGTGTCGAGGCGCAGATCTGGGGAAGGGTACCAAAAAATGTCTGCAGCATTGAAGGTCCCCAAGAACACAGTGGCCTCCATCATTCTTAAATAGAACAAGTCTGGAACCACTGTCATGTCGTGGCCCTTTCTGGGTGTAGATCGTGGCTTCCCCCTCTCTCTCACTCTCTCCTACACCCAGGTTCTGTTATCTCTGGTCATGCAGAGAGAGACACCACAGAGTGAACAAAAGTTTTCACTTGGCCAAACTCCTAAATCCCCAAAATGGGGGAATTAAACTATATGTCCACTTGTGGGAATGATCCGTGGACACTTAAGGGACAGGTATGACGAGTGTGTTTCATTTGGTGACATCATGGAGGACAGGAAACACACATAACTATCTCTCTGAATGTGTACACTTCTCAATTATGGGGTTTGCATCTAATTCTTGTATAAAATGAATGAGTAAAGATGAAACTATTTGTGAAATGATGTAATGTGATGTTAACCTTTAATTATGAGAGAATTGTATTCCCTGTAAAGTTTAACTAGTCAGCGGCCACGCCCCCGTGAGCACAGACATGATCTGGCGTCATGGAACCGCCCTTTTCTATGGTTATGAATAAAACCCCCTCCTGAGGAAATCCTCTTCACACTAAGCAAAACCCCAGTATGAGCTGTGGTTGCAATGGTTGAGTACCAAGACTAGAAATCCATACCAGGTGGCGCATTGGCTACACGGCTGGAAATGGTTCAACTCTGTGAATATCGATCCCTACAGAATAAGAGCAAATATTAGATACTAATTACTAGACTGCAGCTAGAAATGATGTAAACCTGGGATGCGAATACCGACAACCGCCGAAACATCTACTCTAAGAACAATGGATGCCTGATGTGTCCATTACAACAGACACTATCAGGAGCCGCCGATAGAGCTACCACCATGAGTAACCAGACTCTCTGATGAACTGACTCTCCCACAGACGGACTGACGATTCCGGAGAAGACCACAACGACATATGGGCGTAAATATATCGATTGCAATTATTCCCGAATGAGCGAGCGTTCATGTGCAAAGGATTAGCATTTCAATGAATATAATTATCCACTGTGTGTAGTGATCCATTTTGTCTTTCCCACTCCTTATCGGTCCACATCCCCTTTTCTTTGTATACCAAGCCGTCATGTCGGTTTAGCCCACTATGGGATCTTCCATATCATTGTTAGTAACCAATATCTACTGTTTGTTTGTTATGCATTTCTGTGATTATTTAGTTAGTTAGTAAATAAATGATAAAGCCAATTGGTGTATGGAGGATTCATAGTCTAGACTGGGTTCGTGCAGATAACCAACAATTTACGACGTTTGGAATGAGACTGACGTAAGGTAAAGAATAATTCATTAATAGAAGACTAYTTGATCAGATATTAAAATATCTGAAGAGATATATTCGGAAAATTATAACTTTGTAATCTGAAGATTTTCCTTGCTGCCCCTACTTCCTAGTTAATTACATTTACATTATTATTTTAATCATATAATAATAATTACAGAGAATTGATTTGATAAAATAACAGTCTTCACATTTAATGATACTAAAGACACGACACCACCAAGACTCTTCCTAGAGCTGGCCGCCAAGCCAAACTGAGCAATCGGGGGAGAAGGGCCTCGGTCAGGGAGGTGACTAAAAACCCGATGGTCACTCTGATAGAGCTCCAGAGTTCCTCTGTGGAGATGGGAGAACCTTCCAGAAGGACAATCATCTCTGCAGCACTCCACCAATCAGGCCTTTATGGTAGAATGGCCAGATGACAGTCCGCTTGGAGTTTGCCAAAAGGGACCTAAAGACTCTCCGACCATAAGAAACAAGATTCTCTGGTCTGATGAAACCAACATTGAACTCTTTGGCCTGAATGCCAAGTGTCACGTCTGAAGGAAACCTGGCACCATCCTTACAGTGAAACATGGTGGTGGCAGCATCATGTTGTGGGTATGTTTTTCAGCGGCAGGGACTGGGAGACTAGTCAGGATCGAGGGAAAGATGAACAGAGCAAAGATTCACCTTCTAACCGGACAACGACACTAAGCACACAGCCAAGACAATGTAGGAGTGGCTTCGGCACAAGTCTCTGGATGTCCCTGAGTGGCCCAGCCAGAGCCTGGACTTGAACCCAATCGAACATCTCTGGAGAGACCTGAAAATAGCTGTGCAGCAACGCTCCCCATCCAACCTGGTAGAGCTTGAGAGGATCTGCAGAGAAGAATGGAAGAAACTCCCCAAATACAGATGGGCCAAGCTTGTAGCGTCATACCCAAGAGGACTTGAGGCTGTAATCGCTGCCAAAGGTGCTTCATCAAAGTACTGAGTAAAGGGTGTGAATACTTATGTAAATGTAATATTTCAGTTTTTTTTACATTCTAAAAACCTGGTTTTGCTTTGCCATTTAGGGTTATTGCTTGTAGATTGATGAGGGGAAAATGTTTTTTATCCATTTTAAAATAAGGCTGTAACGTAACAAAATGTAGAAAAAGTCAAGGGGCTGAATACTTTCTGAAGGCACTGTATTTTTATGAATATCGCTATCAGTATCTCTCTCACTCACCCACCCACTATCACAAATGTGCAATGAGATGGCGGAAGTAGGGCTGTGGCAGATGCGGCCGAACACCCTGGTCTGCTCACTTTTGATGTTCAGATTAGGAATAGTGGCCTAACTGAAATCTGTACATGTACTGTAGGCCTATAACCTCTCACATGTATTCTAATATAATAATAACTCCTGCAGAAGTAAGTATATCCTTGCAGTAAAATGATACACCAAATGTACATTTCGTCTCAGGAACAGGAGTGGAGAAATATGATTTCTTTATTTCTGCATCCAAGACAAACTGAAATCTTATCAGAAACATGTTTTATCATCTTCACAGCTTTTCATTTCCTTAAAACCGGTCAAACTGATGTAATTTGGACATTTTGCACAGAACAAATATTTCTGCTGTTATTGCATTTTCACCCCGGTCCCTAAACGTCCTCCCTCAATGAGAGAAGCAGAAATGAAAGAAAACTTTATCAATGTCAACTAGATCCTACTGAGCACCGCTTTATTTAGTATTCTAGGGCAACAAGTTAGGTCAGAAAATAAGCTGCATGAATCTAATTATAGGAAAATTGACTAAGAAATAGCCTGCCAAATGTTGGAAACTATATGGCGAAAAATATAAAAACTAGGCAACAAAAAAACTATTATCCTGCACATCCTGTGAAAGAATTGTTCCACCGTCCCTGGATGTGCATAGAACATGTTCAGTACTTCCGCCCCACTAAATCACCTCAGAGACCCAGTACGAAGAGCTATAGTGTTCGGCACTGGCTGGAATCAGTCCTCTGCTGGCAGGGTGGGCGGCTGGTCTGACAGCCCCATAGAGACCAAGTCTTGGGTGTCTGGCTGACCAAGCGATGCCGGCTGGACAGGGGAAAGGTGGACACCGTGAGGTACGCCAGACAGGACGGCAAGAGACCTCTACTTTCCCCGTTGGCGTTAACACGCGCCCCCACCAAAGCTCTGGTCCCCGTAGGGGGTAGCCCACAGTGGGCTCGTAGGCACTGTAATGGCCCAGGAGGCTGGAGCCAGGGCTGTACCTGGGGGTGGAGGACACTTGAGACATCCTGGAGAGGAGAGGTCAGCAGGGAGGGATATGCAGACTGGAAGGGAGGAAGGAAACAAGAGCGTCAGTGTATTGGTCCGAGGAAAAGGAGCTGGACCCCCCTAAAATGTAGCCAATAGAGCTGGCAGTTACATTCTAAATCAGATCTGCTGTGTTCAACAAGATGTGTGTAGGATGGACAGAAGGAACACACGCTCACTTTACATGCTACACACACACAAATACAAACACATGTGAGGTTGAATCTCACAGCAGTGTAACTCCTCTCAGCTTACACACACACACAATACCAATTGAAAGAGGAAGTACAACACAGGCACACTAATGGAGAATGGAACACCTGATCCATTTTTGTGGTAGTCACAAACGTGCACATTTGATAGGCTACATAACTACACGGCTGACAAGGAAATCCATTTGCTGCCAATGGAATTTTTGCTAATGCATAAATCAAAATCAACTCAAACAAACCCCTGTTGCTGTAGTTATGTAGTTGCTATAAACATAGTCTGCAGGTTGGGAAGACAGCTGGCCTAGTAGGTGCAATACATTGGAGGGGGTTAAAAAGTATCATAGCATCAGTAGTCTTGTCCACCCATGCTCTTTTACATGGAACCGGGCTTAAAGACAGTCGGTAACCAACGTTAGATTTACGCTTAGCCAGTTACATCATTGCAATAAGCTATTACTGTACAGTAGACTACATAAAGTAGGTTCTCTCTCACCTTCGAAGTCTTCACTTTTCTGCAGTGTCCAAAACGCAAATGTAGCTTCTGCGTCGATGTCAAACCAATATTTATTTTGCGCTTATCTATATGTGCACATTATATATAACATATTCCACCTTCCATCAAGATATCGGTAAAGTTGCCGTATCCTTAAACTGTGTACATTGCATGCATTTACAGTAGCTAGGTCTAATTTCGTTTTTAAAGTATTTTAGACTTGGTGACGGGATACTCATGCACACGCTCGTCTATAGTCCAAATTCGCGCCTATTTATTGCACAACTATACAACCCCAAATTAGCAGCAAGCATGTTAACATTTGTAGCTCTTTCACATTGCCTACGTTTAGCATATTAATTAAGTTTATGGTTTTATAAAATCATTGAGGCATGAATGCATGTAGGCTTATGTGGAACTTTTGAAGAGACAAAACGGACACAATGGTCAATTATGAGAGCTGTTCAGTTTATTCTTGAAATTGTATTGCTTTTCTAAAATGGGATAATTGCCTCGTCTTGCTGCCTTTTTGGGTCAATTAATTATGAAACTCAATATTGAAATGCCAATTGAAAGTCATACAATTTCACAACAAAAAAGCCTGTACTAACAATATGTATACTAAACAAAAACATAAATGCAACATGCAACAATTTAAAATATTTTGAGTTACAGTTCATTAAAGCAAATTAGTCAATTATAGTACATTCATTAGGCTTAATCTATGGATTTCAAATGACTGGGAATACAGATATGCAGCTGTTTGTCACAGACACCTTAATAAATAAATAAAGTAGGGGTGAGGATCAGAAAACCAGTCAGTATCTGGTGTGACCACCATTTGCCTCATGCAGCGTGAGTTGATCAGGCTGTTGATTGTGGCCTGTGGAATGGTGCCCCACTCCTCTTCAATGGCTGTGCGAAGTAGCTGGACATTGGTAGCTGGACAATGGCTGTGCGAAGTAGCTGGACATTGGCGTGAACTGGAACACACTGTCTTACACGTTGATCCAGAGCATCCCAAACAAGCTCAATGGGTGACAGGTCTGGTGAGTATGCAGGCCATGTAAGAACTGGGACACTTTCAGCGTCCAGAAATTGTGTACAGATCCTTGCAACATTATCATGTTGAAACATGAGGTGATGGCAACAGATGAATGGCACAACAATGGGCCTCAGGATCTCATATCGCTGTGCATTCCAATTGCCATTGATAAAATGTAATTGTGTTCGTTGTCCATAGCTTATGCCTGGCCATACCCTAACCCCACCATGGGGCACTCTGTTCACAACATTGACATCAGCAAACCGCTCGATCACACGATGCCATAGACGTGGTCTGCGGTTGTGAGGCCGGTTAGATGTACTGCCAAATTCTCTAAAACGACGTTGGAGGCGGCTTATGGTAGAGAAATTAACATTAAAGTCACTGGCAACACCTCTGGTGGACATTCCTGCAGTCAGCATGCCAATTGCACGCTCCCTCAAAACTTGAGACATCTGTGACATTGTGTTGTGTGACAAAACTGCACATTTTAGAGTGGCCTTTTACTGTCCCCAGCACAAGGTGCACATGTGTAATGATGATTAATCAGCATCTTGATATGCCACACCTGTCAGGTGGATGGATTATCTTGGTAAAGGAGAAAAGATCAGTAACAGGGATGTAAACAAATTTGTGCACAAAATTGGAAAGAAATAAGCTTTTTGTGCATATGGAACATTTCTGGGATCTTTTATTTCAGCTCATGAAACATGGGACCGACACTTTACATGTTGCGTTTATATTTTTGTTCAGTATACATTTGTACATAATGAAAATGTTATGAGATACTCCAATATTTTCTAACATAAATTGTTATTGCTAGCTATATGGAGTGGGATGAGCTTCTTTCTTTGTCATTGTACAAAAACATTGCTTATTTCATATGCCGATAACAGTAGCCTAGGTAGGCGCATTTTGACACAGGTCACATTGCTTTTTTGCTCATAATGATATCGGTCTGGAGAACTGGACCTACATCGGTTTTTACAAAATGTATGTTGTGCACAAAATAAAAACTTTTTGAGAAGTAATTTAACTTTCACAATATTCATTATCTTTCAATCAAATGTTTCTAGGAGTATCATTTTGAACATACAAATTATTTTAGAACTGTTTCTGATTGAGGCTGGCACATGAGTAGGCAAGTAGAATGGCAGTGTGACATGACCAGTCAAGGAACATCTACCAGCACATTGTATGTTATTGAGACTCATTCAATATTTTCAGAGTAGGGGATAAGGGGCTGAGTGGGGAACAGGTAATCGATTCACATACACAGCCTTAGACTTCACACATAAATAATGATAAAATATATTTTTTAATCATTTTGGAAACCAAGCTTTGCCATCAAAGATAAATGTAGGGCAAACTATGCCCTCACCTCTCATAAAAAAACACTTTATCTAATACTAACTCACTAAGCTGTTTTTTAAATGAAATATACTGACTTTCTTCTGTCTAGCTAAAGTTTATGTGAGTAAAAATATTCTTTGGGGGGGCTTTTTTCATTGTGATCAAGGGCCTTGTGGTTGTTGTTGTTGTGATCCAGGGCCTTGTGGTTGTTGTTGTTGTGATCCAGGGCCTTGTGAGTTGTTGTTGTTGTGATCCAGGGCCTTGTGAGTTGTTGTTGTTGTGATCCAGGGCCTTGTGAGTTGTTTGTTTGTTGTTTGTGATTCAGGGCTTTGGTGAGTTGTTGTTGTTGTGATCCAGGGCCTTGTTGTTGTTGTTGTTGTGATCCAGGGCCTTGTGGTTGTTGTTGTTGTGATCCAGGGCCTTGTGAGTTGTTGTTGTTGTTGTGATCCAGGGCCTTGAGTTGTTGTTTTAAGTCCATCCAGAGGGAAGGGCTTCTTGTCTCTGTGATTGGTTGCTGTGGATGTCTCTGTGACAGTGAGCAGGAAGTGTAGCTGTCTGTTCTATATTTTGCTGTTATTTCGTGTTACATTGCTCTCCTCTTTTCTTTTTATCTGTCTCTCTCTCCCTCCTCTCTCTCTGACTGTCCTTCCAGTGTTAGGAGAAGAGAGAAGTGTGTGAGTGAGCATGGAGCACGGAGACCACCGTGCTAAGGGCCAGAGGGAGAATGAGGGGTCGTAGGTCAACGCTGGAGCTGACAGCTGGATGGAGGGAATAAAAAAGAAATGAAGAAGGTTGTCTTATGAAGGACAGAATAAAGGGTCAGATGCAGGGGTGAAAGTAAGGTGGTCCAGTACGGCGTCCCAGCAAAATAAATAGTGGGGGTACGCCGTACTGGTAAAACATGAGCCTATCACAATAATTAAAACCAAATGTCAAGAAAACTGGAGGCTATTACACCACTATTTATCATTAGGCTACCACATGTCAGAGGCATGAAAAATGAGTGAATGGACAAGTAAACGGTTGGTATAGTCTACGCCCTAACATGCAATGTGGTTAGACACCGAGACGCACGCGGACAGTAGTGGATACATAAATTCTGGCCTAATGACAAAATGTCATTACACTTTGTGGTGTTTGAGTAACAGATGTCTCTTTCCATTCACCACTGCTTGGAGGTTGGATATATGTTTCTAGTGAATGAACGTGCACGGGTAGCCTAGTAAAGGAGCCTCTTTGAAGTGACTAAAAACATCAAGACTGGTTGTGTTAATGCCACAATAAAATGTAATACATTTAAAGAGTTAAATTATAAATCTTTACGACTAGGCCCACAGAGATCCTACTGAGTTAATAGGGATTCTAAATGTAATTCTATGATTAAGCATGTGCACACATAGGAGGTCCCGTACTTTCACACCTGGTCAGATGAGGAAGAAGAGAACCCCAGTGCGCCTTTGGACGTAAACATAATTTTTTGGTAGCACTTACTTTACGGTACTGAAATGACCAGGTATTACTTAAAAATAGACGGTAACATGTTAATAACACAGTATTAATGATTTACGTGCTCGTTTGTTGAGGATTGATTAAAACAAGCACAACTGGTTATCATTAGGTAACAAGTAGTTACCAATTGTGTTGAATAAGTACCAGAAAGTAACCATTGATACCACATATTTTTCCTAGTAAACACCAAGTTAATACCAGAGGAAAAAGTACTGTAAATACTGTAAAAAAAAAAAAAAACTATTGTAAAATATTGAACGAGGAAGTCACGTGCATACTCTTTGTGCTTGTCACATTCTACGTTTACATTTGACATTTTAGTCATTTAGCAGACGCAACTTACAGTACTGAGTGCATACATTTTCATATATTTTTTTCTCCCTATACTGGTGCCCCGTGGGAATCAAACCCACAACCCTGGCGTTGCAAGTGCCATGCTCTTCCAACTGAGCTACACAGGACTTCCTCTACACATCACTTACTTGCAAGTACAGTACCTTCAAAATGAAGACAGAGTGTGTGCCCACAGTACAGTGCGTGGGATAAATTCCATTTCAATTCAGTCAATTATAATGGAATTGACCCCAACCTTCGTAGAGTGTATGTGAATTTTTGTTTGCACAATTCCCAAGTTATTCCCAAGTTAGATTTGAGGATTCCCAATTTTGTCGCTTATTCCCTTCTGATTCCAGGAATCTTACAACTGGGATTTCTGGCAAACTTGGGAATTTTGGGAAAGTTACCGGAATTTTGCAACTCCGGTCACACTGTTGAGATGGGATAATATTGTTACGAAGAAGGTTAAAATGATGTGAAATAGTATTTTTTTTAAAACAAAATTACAATACTTAAAAGGCACTTTATTCATAGAATGACCCATATAGCAATGTAAAGGATGTGTGTTTACCTCTACAGCTCTTTCCGTCCCTCTGCAGCATCCCAGTCACACAGCTACACACAGCTCCCATCCCTTTACTGGTGCAGATCTGCTCACAGCCCCCGTTCCCCACCTCACACCAGTCCGACTCTAATATACACAAGTACACACAAAATTGTGAATCGCACACATACTGCATGCATACACTAAGGCGACATGTCTGCATCACATACATGCACGCACACACACACTAGGGCAACACTGATCTGTACCTCTCCTTCTGATGGGTCCTACAGTGAGGATCTGCTCCTTGTGATTGCTGTAGTCCGTGTACATCCTCCTGTTGTGGGGACAGTTCTACACACACTCACACACACACACACACACACACACACACACACACACACACACACACACACACACACACACACACACACACACACACACACACTTGTATTAAGCTGGCATAACATAGCCATTGTAAGCTTAGCTATTCTAAGCATGCTTCACAACATGTTAGATTTGTTATCATTTGCCGCTTATAAAAACTGGACAAAGATGAAACTGGTTTAATTCAGTGTTCATCTCCATGTTCAGGGTCTCCTCACCACTTTGCAGGCATTGATCTCGTGGTCACACAGCGACACGTCACAGTGGAGGTGGACCTCGTCATAGTCCCCAATGAACTTGAAGACTGTGACGTGGAAGCGGCAGGTGAGGGACACCCCATTCTCAGCCATGCCTATGGTGTTATCCTTGATGTTGGGACAACTTCATAGATAAAGAAAGAGAAGTTAGTGTGGTCCTTTGTTTTCGTACAATACAACCTAACGTCTGTTCCTAACGTCTGTCCATCCGTTTGTCTGTCATTTGAGCAATTTATAGGGGATAGGGTGCTATTTTGGCTGCAGACATGTGGTATGTTATTTTGAGCCTACCCTCTTTCTATGATGATGTAGCGGAGCCGGTCGCTGCTGTAGCGGGACGGCGTGGCCCAGCACATATTGACGATAAGGATGAGCTGGTTCTCGTCGGCCCCCTCCACAAACACCCCCACGAAGAGGATGTCCCGTGTGCTCAGCACCACCTCGCCCTCGCGGTACGGCTGGTGGTACGACGAGTTCTTGTACAGTGCCATCTTAGTGATGAAGTTACCCTCCTGGGTGGGGAGGGTGAGGTTGATCACACTGGAGAAAGGGTTTAGGGAGAGAGAGATATGGGAAGGGGGAGAGAAGGTGAGGGATATCATTGAGGGATATCATTGAATAAACTCTATAACAAGTCAGGCCATGGAAAACATTGGTCTTGTGTGGAGCAGTACTTTTCTGTACATGCATGCACGGGCTACACGGAGAAGTATCGCTTGAGACCAACGGAATGCTATAACGTTGCGGATAAAGTTGTAATGACACAATTTCATGTGTACAACATGAACATACAACGAGCATGAGAAGGTATATCACTGGTGGGCAAGTTTCTCCAAACCAAGTGAAATCGCAAAAAAAAAGTGTCTGGACATTTCTATAACATGCCAAATACATTTTTGGGAAAAAAAAGGGAAAAAAAGTGAACTTGTCCTTTAAAGGCCTAGTGCAGTCAAAAACTTGATTTCTAGTGTTTTATATACATTTCCACACTATGAGGTTGGAATAATACTGTGAAATTGTGAAAATGATAATGCCCTTTTAGTGTAAAAGCTGTTTAAAAAGACTGCCTGAAATTTCAGCCTGTTTTGGTGTGATGGAGTTTTGAGCTACCTGGTGACATCACCAGGTGGTAAATTAGTTAATAGACCAATAAGAAAAAGGGTTCCAAACCTCTCTGCCAATAACAGGTAGTTTTCAGTTTTCCCCTTCCAACTCAGACCACTCCCAGACAGTCCTAGTAAAATTCTTCCTTGAGAAATTAGTCTTTGCCAAGAAGCTATTTTAGTTTCTTTTGACCATTTTAATTGAAAACAATCACAGTAGGGTTGAAAAATTCCGCTAACTCTCCCAAAATTCCCAGGAAGTTATGATTTGAGGATTCCAGATTTCCTGCTTAGATTTCCCTTCTGATTCTTGGAATCTTCCAACTGGGATTTTTGGAAAACCTGGGAATTTGGGGAAAGTTGAGAAAGAGTAGGTCCTCTAACCTGAGCATGGGCCTAAGCACGGTCTCCAGAGATATCTTGAGGTCCAGCTCGTAGGCGCAGGAAAACTCCACGTTGATGGTCTTGTCCCTGGTAATGATGTTGCCAGTGTTGTTCACGCTCTCAATCCACACCGTGTTCTTGTACATGATGTGTGTGCTGTTGGACTGGTAGAAAATATAAATGGCAGATATGCAGGACAATAAACATCATTACAGTAAGTATAGTATGCCTATTGGTCGGGGAAGAGAGTTCATCAGTAACATGGAGCCCTACTGGCCCTTGCGATAGGAAATGACAGGTCTACCCTATTGGCTATACAGTTTCTCACCAATAAAATTAAGTCCTATTGCCCCTTGGGGATGAGTCACAAGCCTACGGCATGTGTTTGCCACCAGTAGGTGGAAGTAGCACTAACCACTGCTCCAGGATCAGATATTTTTCAATCCCCATAATGACTAGTTATGATTAAAGGTAAAATAATCTGACTACAGATCTGTGGCAACCTTTACGATACAGCCACGTGGCCCCTGGTGTTGTTAATGTAGAAGGAGATCACTGATATAG
Source organism: Salvelinus sp. IW2-2015 (assembly GCF_002910315.2). NCBI lineage: Eukaryota > Metazoa > Chordata > Actinopteri > Salmoniformes > Salmonidae > Salvelinus > Salvelinus sp. IW2-2015. The sequence continues at coordinate 11,392,592 of NC_036863.1, read as the reverse complement.
GGTCAGATATACAGTTGAAGTCGGAAGTTTACAGACACTTTAGCCAAATACATTTAAACTCAGTTTTTCACAATTCCTGACATTTAATCAGAGTAAAAATACCCTGTCGTAGGTCAGTTAGGATCACCACTTTATTTTAAGAATGTGAAATGTCAGAATAATAGTAGAGAGAATGACATATTTCAGCTTTTATTTATTTCATCGCATTCCCAGTGGGTCCGAAGTTTACATACACTCAATTAGTATTTGGTAGCATTGCCTTTAAATTGTTTAACTTCGGTCAAACATTTCAGGTAGCCTTCCACAAGCTTCCCACAAAAAGTTGGGTGAATTTTGGCCCATTCATCCTGACAGAGCTGGTGTAACTGAGTCAAGTTTATAGGCCTCCTTGCTCGCAAACGCTTTTTCAGTTCTGCCCACAAATTTTCTATAGGATTGAGGTCAGGGCTTTGTGATGGCCACTCCAATACCTTGACTTTGTTGTCCTTATGCCATTTTGCCACAACTTTGGAAGTATGCTTGGGGTCATTGTCCATTTGGAAGACCCATTTGCGACCAAGCTTTAACTTCCTGACTGATGTCTTGAGATGTTGCTTCAATATATCCACATAATTTTCCCGCCTCATGATGCCATCTATTTTGTGAAGTGCACCAGTCCCTCCTGCAGCAAAGCAACCCCACAACATGATGCTGCCACCCCCGTGCTTCACGGTTGGGATGGTGTTCTTCAGCTTGCAAGCATCCCCCTTTTTCCTCCAAACATAACGATGGTCATTATGGCCAAACAGTTCTATTTCTGTTTCATCAGGACAGAGGACATTTCTCCAAAAAGTACAATCTTTGTCCCCATGTGCAGTTGCAAACTGTAGTCTGGCTTTTTTATGGTGGTTTTGGAGCAGTGGCTTCTTCCTTGCTGAGCGGCCTTTCAGGTTATGTCGATATAGGACTTGCTTTACTGTGGATATAGATACTTTTTGTTTTGCACTTTTCGCACCAAAGTACGTTCATCTCTAGGAAAAAGAACGCATCTCCTTTCTGAGCGGTGTGACAGCTGCGTGGTCCCATGGTGTTTATACTTGCGTACTATTGTTTGTACAAATGAACGTGGTACCTTCAGGCCTTTGGAAATTGCTCCCAAGGATGAACCAGACTTGTGGAGGTCTACAATTTTTTTTCTGAGATCTTGGCTGATTTCTTTTGATTTTCCCATGATGTCAAGCAAAGAGGCACTGAGTTTGAAGGTAGGCCTTGAAATACATCCACAGGTACACCTCCAATTGACACAAATGATGTCAATTAGCCTATCAGAAGCTTCTAAAGCAATGACATCATTTTGGGGAATTTTCCAAGCTGTTTAAAGGCACAGTCAACTGAGTGTACGTTAACTTCTGACACACTAGAATTGTGATACAGTGAATTATAAGTGAAATAATCTGTCTGTAAACAATTGTTGGAAAAATGACTTGTGTCATGCACAAAGTAGATGTCCTAACCGACTTGCAAAAACTATAGTTTGTTAACAAGTAATTTGTGGAGTGGTTGAAAAACGAGTTTTAATGACTCCAACCTAAGTGTATGTAAACTTCCGACTTCAACTGTATTATCACACCCCTAAAAATTAAGGTCAGGTTTTAATAATTATCCACTGATCCTAGATCTGTGGTTAGTTACCTGTACGATGGAGCCGCAATGGCCCTTGGTGTTGTTGATGTGAAAGGATATGAAGTCCTCTCCCTCAATGCCGGGGCAGTGCTGGTCGTTGATCCTCACGTCCTCGCGCTCGAAGCCCAGCTGGAAGAGCTTACACTTGGAGATGGACACCTCCATCTGGGCGTGCTTACACGTCACCTCTGCCTGGATGATGTCATCCTCGTCTAGTGGGAAAACACAGGGGTTGAAAATCATAAGACTACGGTAGCTAACTTGAATACAGTTGCTAGACTTTGGCTTGGGTCGTGTTCAAACTTGAATCAAATCAAATCTTATTTGTCACATGCGCCGAATACAACAGGTATAGATAGACCTTACAGTGAAATGCTTACTTACAAAACCTTAACCAACAATGCAGTTTTAAGAAAATACCCCCCCAAAAAGTAAGAGATAAGAATAACAAATAATTAAAGAGCAGCAGTAAATAACAATAGCGGGGCTTTATACATGGGGTACCTGTACAGAGTCAATGTACGGGAGCAACGGTGTCGAGGTAATTGAGGTAATATGTACATGTAGGTAGAGTTATTAAAGTGACTATGCATAGATAATAACAGAGAGTATCAGCAGCGTAGAATGGGGGGGGGGGGGCAATGCAAATAGTCTGGGTAGACATTTGATTAGATGGGCTTGGGGGTAGAAGCTGTTTAGAAGCGTCTTGGACCTATACTTGGCGCTCCGGTACTGCTTGCCGTGCGGTAGCAGAGAGAACAGTCTATGACTAGGGTGGCTGGAGTCTGACAATTTTTAGGGCCTTCCTCTTACACCGCCTGGTATAGAGGTCCTGGATGGCAGGAAGCTTGGCCCCGGTGATGTACTCGGCCGTATGCACTACCCTCTGTAGTGTTTTGTGGTCAGAGGCCGAGCAGTTGCCATACCAGGCAGTGATGCAACCAGTCAGGATTCAAGTAGTTCTGTCCTTGAGCTGTTCTTGTCTATTAATATTCTGTATTATGCAGTGTTTAATGTTTTGCGTGGACCCCAGGAAGTGTAGCTGCTGCTTTCCCAACAGCTAATGGGGATCCTAATAAAATACCAAATAGTACTCCCATTTCATGCCTAATGAACACGACCAATGTATTCTTGTAAAAGGTTTGATCAAAATAAGACTGAGCTGGATAAATAAATTATTAAGATTAAAAATAAACAGAGATAAAATATATATTTATCCTGTATAGCCTAACGATTACCACCACCACCCCCTCCCTCCCTCCACACACTCACCCCCAGCGTTGTTGGGCAGCTCGGGGCAGCCACACAGGTCTCCCCCGTTTTCCTGCTCACACGTGTTGTTGGTGCAGATCTCTCCTGCACAGGGGTCGTAGATCCATTCTGCTAAAGACAGATCCAGGCAAAATGTTAGCTGTCACACCACCTCATCCAACCAACTGTACTGACTGTTATTCTTGAAGAGCCTAATGCTATGTTTTATAAATGTAACAAACATTTTCCTGCAAACCCCCCAGACATTAACACATGCTCCAAGCTCAAGTTACCCGTATATAAAGTGCCTTCAGTATTAATACCCCTTGACTTATTGCACATTTTGTTGAGTTACAGACAGAATTTAAAATAGATCATATGTATTTTTATCTCACCCATCTAGACATTATACCCCCATAATGACAAAGTAATTTTTTGACATTTTTGCAAGTGTATTGAAAATGAAATAAAGTATTAACACCACTTGGCTATGATGTTCCAAATTGAGCTCAGGTGCATCCAATTTCCTTTGATCGCCTGGAGTATGCAAAAAGTCATGTGAAAGACAGACCATAAGGCAAAAGATTCTGTGGTCTGAGGAGACAAAAATGTTCCTTAACTGTGCACAACTCATTACCTGTCTAACAGTCTAACACCATCCCTACTGTGAAGCGTGGTGGTGGCAGCATCAATCTATGGGGATGCTTTTCAGCAGCAGGGACTGGGAGACTGGTAAGGATAGAGGGTACAATGAATGGAACCAAATACATGCAAATCATTGATGAGATGATGATTCAGAGTGCAAATGACCTTAGACTGGGGCGAAGATTTACACTGAACAAAAAATTAAAAATATAAATCCCATGTTTCATGAGATGAAATAAAAGATATCAGAAATGTTCCATATGCACAAAAAAGATTTCTCTCAAATTTTGTGCACAAATATGTTTACATCCCTGTTAGTGAGCATTTCTCCTTTGCCAAGATAATCCACCTGACAGGTGTGGTATATCAAGAACATGATTAAACAGCATGCTCATTACACAGGTGCACCTTGTGCTGGGGACAATAAAAGGCCAATTTAAAATGTGCAGTTTTGTCACACAACACATTCTTTGTTGCCAGATAATTTTATGTTAATTTCTATACCATAAGCCTCCTCCAAAGTTTTTTTTGAGAATTTGACAGTACGTCCAACTCGCCTCACAGCCGCAGACCACTTGTATGGCGTCGTGTGGGCGAGCAGTTTGCTGATGCCAATGTTGAGAACAGAGTGCTCCATGGTTATAGTATGGGCAGGCATAAACTACAGATAATGAACACAATTGCATTTTATTGATGGCAGTTTGAATGCACAGAACTACCGTAACGAGATCCTGAGACCCATTGTCATGCCATTCATCCGCTACCATCACCTCATGTTTGAGCATGAGAATGCATGGCCCCATGTCGCAAGGATCTGTATACAATTCCTGGCTGCTGAAAATTTCCCAGTTCTTCCTTGGCCTGCATACTCACCAGACATGTCATCCATTGAGCAGGTTTGGGATTCTCTGGATCGACGTGTACAACAGTGTGTTTCACTGCTACAACATTACACAGGCCACAATCAACAGCCTGATCAACTCTATTTGAAGGAGATGTAAATGGTGGTCATGCTAGACTGCATGAGGTAAATGGTGGTCACGCTAGATACTGACCGGTTTTCTGATCCACGCTCCTACTATTTTTACAGGCATCTGTGATCAACAAATGCATATCTGTATTCCCAGTCATGTGAAATCCATAGATTAGGGCCTAATGAATTCATTTCAATAGACTGATTTCCTTATATGAACTGTAACTCGGTAAAAAAAATGAAATTGTTGCATGTTGCATTTATATTTTTGTTTAGTATATGTTCCAACAGGACATTGACCCCAAGCATACAGTCAAAGCAGTCCTAGATTGGCCCAGCCAAAGCCCAGACTTGAATCCCATTGAATATCTGTGGAAAGACTTGAAGATTGCTGTTCACTGCCGCTCCCCATCTAATTTAACAGAGCTTGAGAAAACCTACAAAGAAGAATGGGAGAAAATCCCTAAATCCAGATGTGCAAAGCTGATACAGACATACCCAAGACGACTCAAAGCTGTAATCGCCGCCAAAGGTCCTTCTACAAAGTATTGTCTCAGGGGTGTGAATACTTATGGAAATTAGATTTTTCTATATTTTATTTTAAATAAATTTGCTAACATTTCTAAAAACATGTTTTCAATTTGCTATTTGTGTAGGTGGGTGAGATTAATTTTGAATTCAGGCTGTAACAACAAAATGTAGAATAAGTTAAGGGGTTTGAATAGCTTCTGAAGGCACCGTAGCTCAAGTTTGAAACAATGAAAGCCATTGCACAATATGTTTGTGTGTTACATCGCCCATTGGTAGCATGTACAGTTTAGTAGGAACAATAATGGTCGAAGGACTTACCCCTGCAGAACTCTTAGAGGGAATATTTTTTTCAAAGCTATAGAACTGTCTTCAAGGTCTACATTTTAATTTTTGTTTCTTAGAGTGTTCTAAATATTATTTTATCAAACTGCACAAATTGGTACATATTCACCCTTGTGCCTCCCTTTGTAACCCTCCTCCAGAAAGCCATTCTTTCACCATGCCCCCATGACCGTCCCCATCCCGTGCCCTTACAGCAGTTCTCCTGCGCGATCCATTTTGTGGTGAGCGTGCCCAGGGAGCGGCAGGCCTCGCCGTAGGCAGCGAGCGAGCCGCACACCTGGGCCTTGCGGTGGTTGTAGCAGCCGTCCAGGTAGCAGGACTGGTAGAATGGCCTGGGGTCCAGCAGGCCATGGCAGGGCTCGAAGAAGCCCTTCATTTGGGTGAGCTTCTGGCACCCCTCCTCGCCCTGGAGGCCAAGCACGGCCGTGTTCTCGCACGACTGGGCCAGTGCCACGTACTGGGTCTCGTCACAGCTGGGGAGAGGGAGAAGAGATGGTAGGTAGAGGTTGAGATGGAAAGATCCATCCACGCTTTTGAATGCACAAATCTGTTTAAACTAGCACCACAACATTCTCTAGAAATCCTAGAAGATTCTGGACACTGCCAAATAACCAGCAAACAAGTTTAAAAACAGCTTGGAGGAAGCAACAAAACCCTAGGTGTGATAAGCAAAAACATTTAAAAAAATGTTACTGTCAATTTAACGACTGTCTATCTCTTCCATGTCACCACGTCCCATGCCTCCTCTCCTATTCACCTATTCTGCATGCCATTGGTCTTCCAGCTCTGGGCCAGCTCCAGGGCGCTGATGGCTGGCTTCCCGCGGGAGGTGATGTAGTCGTCAGTGGGGTCTCCGTTGAAGTTGCCACAAAGGCCACACACCTGAATAATAATAATACATAGCTCTTTTATAGCTCTCACAGTTATTTTCTAAAACCTAAAGACGCTTTACAATAACCATATAATGCATTACATAAAGCTTATATAATGCTCTACAACCATAAGGAAAACAACAAACCTTGTTTTGCAGCCGCTGGCCCATGGTGATACTAAGCGTGTTGAAGCGGTTGTAGCGCACCTGGATGTCCTGTGGTGTGTCGATGACCAGGAAGCCCTCCGACGTGGAGACGCGTGTCATTAAACCCGTGACGAATGGCACCGATACGGGCGTGCCGTTCACCTGGTTAGGAGGAGGATGAGAAAGCGGAGATTCATGCGTGCATTGACATGGTGAGACTTTAAGTACACATACAAAAATAACTATACACATAACTCACCATCTAACTTCAAACTAATACAAACACACACATTTCCCATGCATTCTTTTCATAATAAACATTATAAAGTGATGCTAATACTCATCCATCCATTTATTAATTAATCTATTAATCTATCAACCATCCATCTCCATCACTCTTTTCTCCTCACTTTCACAGTGCTCCCGGAGATCAGTATATTCTCCTCGTTGATATAGAGGTATGCGTGGGAGATGGTGGTGAGGTTTGGCGTGCTCCACTTGTCGAAGTTGGCGATGAGCTGGAAGGAGAGGTCAGGTAGCTTGTGGCAGTTGGTGGACAGCACGAAGGAGCAGGAGGCAGGCAGGCGCAAGGACGCCCCGTCAAAGGTCCTGAAGACGCCGCCGCCGGATGCCACGCAGTGCTGCGAGCGCCGGGCAAAGCAGCCGCGCACACCGTGGTGCAGGGCACACTCCTCCTCGGCCTTGCAGCGGCGCGGGTCGCACTGGATGAGGTTGCGGCCGATGCACTGGCAGCGCTTGGTGCAGTCGCCATTCCAGAACAGTTGTTTGGGCTGGCGAAGAGAAACATAAGTTATGACAATACAGTGCCTTCAGAAATTATTCATACCCCTTGACTTTTCCTAAATGTTTTGTGTTACAACCTGAATTCAAAATGGATTACTTAAAAAAATATATATATCTACACATAATACCCCATAATGACAAAGTGAAAACATGTTTTTAGAAATGTTTTCAAATGTATTGAATATGAAATACAGAAATATCTCATTTACCCCTGAGTCAATACTTTGTAGAAGTACCTTTGGCAGCGATTACAGCTGTGACTCTTTCTGGGTATGTCTCTAAGAGCTTTCCACACCTGGATTGTGCAACAGTTGCCCATTATTCTTTTCAAAATTCTTCAAGCTCTGTCAAATTGGTTGTTGATCATTGCTAGACAACCATTTTCAGGTCTTGCCATAGATTTTCAAGTAGATTTAAGTCAAAACTGGGTCATGCAGGAACATTCACTGTCTTCTTGGTAAGCAACTACAGCGTAGATTTGGTCTTGTGTTTTATGTTATTGTCCTGCTGGAAGATGAATTTATCTCCCAGTGTCTGGTGGAAAGCAGACTGAACCAGGTTTTCCTCTAGGATTTTGACTGTGCTTAGTTCCATTCCGTGTCTTTATCCTGAAAAACTCCCCAGTCCTTAATGATTACAAGCATACCCATAACATGATGCAGCCACCACTATGCTTGAAAATATGGAGAGTGGTACTCAGTAATGTGGCAGGTAGCCTAGTGGTTAGAGCGTTGGACTAGTAACCGAAAGGTTTCAAGATCAAATCTCCAAGCTAACAAGGTAAAAATATGCCGTTCTGCCCCTGAACAGGGCAGTTAACCTACTGTTCCTTGGCCATCATTGAAAATAAGAATTTGTTCTTAACTGACTTGCCTAGTTAAATAAAGGTAAAATATTTTTTTTTTCAATGTTTTTTATTGTATTTGCCCCAAACATAACACTTTACATTTACATTTAAGTCATTTAGCAGACGCTCTTATCCAGAGCGACTTACAAGTTGGAAATAAGGCATTTATGAAAGCAACTATTCTCTGTTATAAATACAGTTCTTACTGAATGTGTCAAAGAGCACTGTTTCCACCCGGTTTCGAACCGGGGACCTTTCGCGTGTGAAGCGAATGTGATAACCACTACACTACAGAAACTGCTGCTGCTGAATACTTTGTATTCAGGACAAAAAGTGAATTGCTTTGCCACATTTATTTGCATTATTACTTTAGTGCCTTGCTGCAAACAGGATACATGTTTTGGAATATTTGTATTCTGTACAGCCTTCCTTATTTTCAATTAGGTTAGTATTGTGGAGTAACTACAATGTTGTTGGTCCATCCTCAGTTTTCTCCTATCACAGGCATTAAACTCTGTAACTATTTTAAAGTCACCATTGGCCTCATGGTGAAATCCTTGAACGGTTTCCTTCCTCTCCGGCAACTGAGTTAGGAAGAACGCCTGTGTCTTTGTAGTGACTGGGATTATTGATACACCATCCAAAGTGTAATTAATAACTTCACCATGCTCAAACGGATATTCAATGTCTGCTTTTTTTTACCCATCTACCAATAGGTGCCCTTCTTTGTGAGGCATTGGAAAACCTCCCTTGTCTTGTGGTTGAATCTGTGTTTGAAATTTACTGCTCGACTGAGGGACCTTATAGATAATTGTATGTGTAGGGTACAGAGATGAAGGAGTCATTCAAAAATCATGTTAGACATTATTATTGCACACACAGTAAGTCCATGCAAATTATTATGTGAGTTGTTAAGCACATTTTTACTCCTGAACTTATTTAGGCATGCCATAAAAAAAGGGGTTGAATACTTATTGACTCAAGAAATTCAGCTTTTAATTTTTAATAAAGGTATAAACACTCAACTTTGACATTATGGAGTATTGCATGTAGGACAGGGACACAACATCTAAATGTAATCAATTTTAAATTCAGGCAACAACAAAATTTGGTAAAAGGCAAGGGATGTGAATAGTTTCTGAAAGCAGTGTATGTGCAGTTTTAATGTTTCAATATTTAAACCTCTAGGTGAGGATTTCAAAGGCCATTCCATTCCATAATGTTCAGTTCACACAACAGACAATTAATTGCATTAAGTAGTGTCTGTGTACTCTCACCAAACATAATTGAAATCTCAAGCTAACTACCCAGCATACTGGGAGCATTCCCAGAACATTAGCTAAGATCCCCATTAAGCACTAGTTGGGTTTTTTATCTAACATTAAGATGATAACATCCCCAAAACATTCTAATAATGTTTTTGATGAAAATACAAAATAAAAATGTTTTAAATAAGATATCCTTGGAATGTTCTCCTGACATTCACTAAAATGTTGTGCACATCTGTAACAACCACCACAGAACCTTGCCCCAAAGTTCTCATTAGGTTTCCAAGAAGTGTAAAAATAATCTACCAGTAACATTTTCCCAGCCAACCAAAATTTGTTCTGTGAAAGTTTCCAGCAAATTTTCTCAAAACACAAAAACTGTTTAGTCATGATGATCATAATGATCATAATGTTTTTATAAAACATTCTCCTTATGTTGCAATAACTTTCCCAGAACACATTTAGTCTGTTCCTTAAAGGTTCCTGATTTCTCATTAGGTTGTGGGAAGAGTCTGTTGGGAACATTGTGGGGACATCACAAAAGATATGTTCCCAAAACACAAAAAACTGTTGAGTTGTGCAGATTATACAATGTTTTGTTTAGGGTGCAAAAAAACAAGACCAAATGTTTTATGTTCTTTAAAAGTTCGTAAAACATTTCTTTAGGTTGTGGGAACATTGTGGGGATATGACAAGAGATAGTTTTAGTGTTATGGGAACCGATCCAGATGTGCTGACATTAACATTATGTTTGTATCAGTGTGCACAAAATACGAATTTAATGTTGCAAAAATGTTGACAGAAAATCCTTTGAGTTATTTAAAGGTTCTCAAAACATTTAATAACAGTGTGTTATAAGAGATTTACAGTTTGGGAACAGTACATTATAAGAGATTTGCTTTGTTGTGGTAACATTCCTAAAAATTAAAGCTAGGGTACACAGAACATTCCTATAAGAATGCTGACATAACACCTAGTCTGGACCAAATAAAGACATCCTCTCTTTCAGTAGAGTATATCTGTGCCTCAACTTCACTGTTGTTTTGTTTTTAAAGAAACATGGTTAAAAAAATATGTGGGATTGGACCTGCAATGTTAGGATCTCCAACCAGATCATTAACCCTCTTCACCACCAGTGGATATCACCACCAGTGGAGAGAGACTACTGTCTGTGTGATTGACTCACCTCATAGTACTTGCCGTCCGTGTAGCAGCCACAGTTCTGGGGCAGGATGCAGCCTTTGCCGTTGAGGACGTAGCCCTGGTCACACTGACAGCCCTCCACACAGTCCTGGGTGCACTCCCTCTGGCCTCGGGCTGGGGCGCACTGCGGCTGGCACACTGACATGCAGCCAGAGTAGTGGCTGTTGGCTGGGCACGTCAGCACTGAGGAAGGAGACAAATAATCATGTCCTCAACGAAGATGTGGGTTAAGTCCAAAATGGCACCCTATTCCTTATGTACAGTAGTGCACTAGACAGACATGATAAACCTTTTTCTATTACCTGGCACTGGTACTCTGGACAGATTACAAGTCTGGGTGCATTTAGTGGATGGTAGACGCAGAATAGATATGAACAAAATATTAGTTAGCTGTTCATGTGACAATGTATGTCATTGTATAGGAGGGGTTACATAAAGCTCCTGCTTGTGATTCATCTCTTCCTTAATAATATGACTGAAAACTCCATGTAACATTTGTGAAAGTATAAGTTATTATTATCTAGTAGGCTATTTCTATTGAAGTGTAGTCCCATGTGAGCCTCAATTATTATTGTGCTCACCACAGGGCGTGTCACTTCTCCAGCCTAACACGCGCACCCCCTGGGTCTGGCATGTGCTGGTGTAGATCTGCAGCCAGTTGCAAATAGTTTCTGGGGCGCCCTGGTCCAGGCACGTGTCCTGCAGACAGCTCTGGTAAAAGAACGCTGGCGACACCTTGCTGTGACAGCGTGCAAACACACCACCGCGGTCCGCGATCAGCCCGCACAGACGCACTGCCTCGGGCTCCACAAATACGTACAGCCCGTCACCCAGGTGGAATCGGATTCCCGTGTAGCCCCCGCCTTCAACATTGATGCCTCCTCCCTCGACATTTTGTGCCCCACCTTCTACGTTGACATCCGTGACAAGGAGAGGGGCGTCGACGGCGCCGAGGCCTCTCTCGACCAATCCGCAACGTGGGCACGAGTCGCCGCAGCCTACCTGGCAGAAGGTGTCCCGATCGGCCCAGGCCATGCCCCAGTCGTTGGTGGTGAAGGTGGGCGGAGACGAGAGTGGCATGCCCTGGCACAGGCCGCAGGTTGCGTTGTAGAGGCGTCTGGGCAGCGTGAGCAGGAGCAGGGTGTTCCAGTCAAAGGCTACCTTCAGGCCAAAGTCCGTCTCCAACACCAGCTGCATGCCGAAGGTGAAGATGTGGACCTTCCCTGGTCCCAGCTTCAGAGGCAGGTATAGACGCTCCTTATTCACCTAGGAGATAACATGAGAGAGAGTCATGGCTGTGTGTCTGTGTGTGCAGGGACGCTGTATAGGGGGGGAAAGTTAAGATGATTCTAAGGGCCTGTGACTGACAGGGGCCCTGAAAAATTATTAGAACATGAGGTTAATAATTTAATATTGATTTTTTTTTACCTATCATCATTAATATAATATTTTATTTACAATGTACTAATAAAACGAACGGTTTATTTTTCTTTTCTTGTTTTTGGCTAAAAGTAAACATCCAGAGAGCCTCTGTTTACATGAAATGGTTCGGTCCTGCCCCCAAACCGGGCGGGAACGGTACTTGCTAGCAGTGAGCTGCGAGTGAGGAGTATCATGTCTCGCTTCCTAAAGAAAAATCTGGCTTCCAAAAACGAAAAGAAAGACAGGAGAGAGAAAAGGGCGACAACATGTTTCGTTTTTAATTTAATTTATTTTTACAGGGACAGTGCACATTAATCAACGTTTCAGTAAAAATTCCGGTTTTAGCCAGCCAGCTAATTTTCAACCGCAGTCCATGGGCAGGTTATAATGTGTCACCCAATTTTTCACAAAGGAAGGTGGGTGTAGTCCGTGAGTGGTGGAAATTAACCTGTTAGCTTAGTCCATAGTGAAATATGCTACTTTTGCTCCCCTAACATTAGTTACTTAATATTTTCACAGAAAAGTGAGTGTTTACATATCGCTCCTCTTTTAGTCACATTTAAACAATGCAGGCAAACCTTTAGCAAGCTAGTCATACTAAATCAGGAATGCTGGCCTTCTAGGCAGAGTTCATCTGTCCAGTGTCTGTGTTCTTTTGCCCATCTTAATCTTTACTTTTTATTGGCCAGTCTGAGATATGGCTTTTTCTTTGCAACTCTGCCTAGAATGCCAGCATCCCAGAGTCGGCTCTTCACTGTAGACGTTGACACTGATGTTTTGCGGGTACTATTTAATGAAGCTGCCAGTTGAGGACTTGTGAGGTGTCTGTTTCTCAAACTAGACACTCTAATGTATTTGTCCTCTTGCTCAGTTGTGCACCGGGGCCTCCCACTCCTCTTTCTATTCTGGTTAAAGCCAGTTTGCGCTGTTCTGTGAAGGGAGTAGTACATAGCGTTGTACTTGATCTTCCGTTTCTTGGCAATTTCTCACATGGAATAGCCTTCAATTCTTAGAACAAGAATAGACTGAAGAGTTTCAGAAGAAATTCTTTGTTCCTAGCCATTTTGAGCCTGTTATCGAACCCACAAATGCTGATGCTCCAGATACACAACTAGTCTAAAGAAGGCCAGTTTTATTGCTTCTTTAATCAAATGCATGCTTTTCAACCGTTCGCTGCCTGCACCCGCACGCCCGACTAGCATCACCACCCTGGACGGTTCCGACCTAGAATATGTGGACATCTATAAGTACCTAGGTGTCTGGCTAGACTGCAAACTCTCCTTCCAGACTCATATCAAACATCTCCAATCCAAAATCAAATCAAGAATCGGCTTTCTATTCCGCAACAAAGCCTCCTTCACTCACGCCGCCAAACTTACCCTAGTAAAACTGACTATCCTACCGATCCTCGACTTGGGCGATGTCATCTACAAAATAGCTTCCAACACTCTACTCAGCAAACTGGATGCAGTTTATCACAGTGCCATTCGTTTTGTTACTAAAGCACCTTATACGACCCACCACTGCGACCTGTATGCCCTAGTCGGCTGGCCCTCGCTACATGTTCGTCGTCAGACCCACTGGCTCCAGGTCATCTACAAGGCTATGCTAGGTAAAGTGCCGCCTTATCTCAGTTCACTGGTCACGATGGCTACACCCACCCGCAGCACGCGCTCCAGCAGGTGTATCTCACTGATCATCCCTAAAGCTAAAACCTCATTTGGACGCCTTTCCTTCCAGTTCTCTGCTGCCTGCGACTGGAACGAATTGCAAAAATCTCTGAAGTTGGAGACTTTTATCTCCCTCAACAACTTTAAAAATCTGCTATCCGAGCAGCTAACCGATCGCTGCAGCTGCACATAGTCCATCTGTAAACTACCCACCCAATTTACCTACCTCACCCCCCATACTGCTTTTATTTATTTACTTTTCTGCTCTTTTGCACACCAGTATCTCTTCTTGCACATGATCATCTGATGATTTATCACTCCAGTGTTAATCTGCTAAATTGTAATTATTCGATTTATTGCCTACCTCATGCCTTTTGCACACATTGTATATAGATTCTCTTTTTTTTTTCTACCATGTTATTGACTTGTTTATTGTTTACTCCATGTGTAACTCTGTGTTGTCTGTTCACACTGCTATGCTTTATCTTGGCCAGGTCGCAGTTCCAACGAGAACTTGTTCTCAACTAGCCTACCTGGTTAAATAAAGGTGAAATAAAATAAATAAATAAATAAATAAAAAATCAGCAGACAGTTTTCAGCTGTGCTAACATAATTGCAAAACGGTTTTCTAATGATCAATAAGCCTTTTAAAATGATAAACTTGGAATAGCTAACACAACTTGCCATTGGAAAACAGGAGTGATGGTTGCTGATAATGGGCCTCTATACGCTTATGTAGATTTTCCATAAAAAATCTGGCGTTTCCACCTACAATAGTCATTTACAACATAAAAAATGTCTACACTGTATTTCTGATCAATTTGATGTTATTTTAATGGATAAAAAAATGTGCTTTCCAAAAACAAGGACATTTCTAAGTGACTCCAAACTTTTGAACGGTAGTGTACATACATACACACACACACACACACACACACACACACAGTCAAAAGTTTGGACACACCTACTCTTTCAAGGGTTTTTATTTATTTGTACTATTTTCTACATTAACAGTGAAGACATAAAAACTATGAAATAACACATATGGAATCATGTAGTAACCAAACAAGTGTTAAACAATCAAAATATATTTCATATTTGAGATTCTTCAAATAGCCACCCTTTCCCTTGATGACAGCTTTGCACACTCTTGTCATTCTCTCAACCAGCTTCACTTAGAATACTTTTCCAATAGTCTTGAAGGAGTTCACAAATATGCTGAGCACTTGTTGGCTGCTTTTGCTTCATCTGCGGTCCAAATCATCCCAAACCATCTCAATTGGGTTGAGGTCGGGGGATTGTGGAGGCCAGGTCCTCTGATGCAGCACTCCATCACTCTCCTTCTTGGTCAAATAGCCTTTACACAGCCTGGAGGTGTGTTGGGTCATTGTCCTGTTGAAAAACAAATGATAGTCCCACTAAGCGCAACCCAGATGGAATGAAGTACAGTTGAAGTCAGAGGTTTACATACACCATAGCCAAATACATTTAAAACAGAGTTTTTCACAATTCCTGATATTTAATCATAGTAAAAATTCCCTGTCTTAGGTCAGTTAGGATCACCACTTTATTTTAAGAATGTGAAATTGTCACGACTTCTCCCGAAGTCGTTGCCTCTCCTTGTTCGGGCGGTGTTCGGCGGTCGACGTCACCGGTCTTCTAGCCATCATCGATCCATTTTTCATTTTCCAGTGGTTTTGTCTTGTCTTCCCACACACCTGTTTTCAATCCCATCCATTACCTCTTGTGTATTTAACCCTCTGTTTCATGTCTTTGTCAGAGATTGTTTTATGTCAAGTGTTGTTTCTTGGTGTATAGGTGCGCGACGGGTCCTCGTACCCATGTTTATTTTATGTATGTACATTTTCGTGTTTGGAGCATGTTAAGTGGACATTTATTAAAAGTCTCCATTTACACTCCGTTTAACTCTCCTGCGACTGACTTCCCTGCCACCTATACACACGACTCTGACAGAAATGTCAGAATAATATTTATTTCAGCTTTTATTTCTTTCATCACATTCCCAGTGAGTCAGAAGTGTACATGTACTCAATTAGTATTTTGTAGCATTGCCTTTAAATTGTTGAACTTGGGTCAAACATGTCGGGTAGCCTTCCACAAGCTTCCCACAATAAGTTGGGTGAATTTTGGACCATTCCTCCTGACAGAGCTGGTGTAACTGAGTCCGGTTTGTAAGCCTCCTTGCTCGCACACGCTTTTTCAGTTCTGCCCATACATTTTCTATAGGATTGAGGTCAGGGCTTTGATGGCCACTCCAATACCTTGACGTTGTTGTCCTTACGTCATTTTGCTACAACTTTGGAGGTATTTGCTTGGGGTCATTGTCCATTTGGAAGACCCATTTGCAACCAAGCTTTAACTTACTGACGGATGTCTTGATGTTGCTTCTATATATCTACAATTTTCCTGCCTCATGATGCCATCTATTTTGTGAAGTGCACCAGTCCCTCCTGCAGCAAAGCACCCCCACAACATGATGCTTCATGTTTAGGATGGTGTTCTTCGGCATTCAAGCCTCCCACTTCTTCCTCCAAATATAGCGATGGTCATTACGGCCAAACAGTTTTATTTTTGTTTCATCAGGACAGAGGACAAAAAGTACAATCTTTGTCCCCATGTGCAGTTTCAAACCGTTGTCTGGCTTTTTTTTTATGGCAGTTTTGGAGCAGTGGCTTCTTCCTTGCTCAGCGGCCTTTCAGGTTGTCGATATAGGACTCATTTTACTGTGGATATAGATACTTTTGTACTTTGCTGTTCTGGGATTGATTTTTACGTTCATTTCTAGGAGACAGAACGCGTCTCCTTCCTGAGCGGTATGATGGCTGCGTGGTCCCATGGTGTCAATACTTGCATACTATTGTTTGTACAGATGAACGTGGTACCTTCAGGCGTTTGGAAATTGATCCCAAGGATGAACCAGACATGTGGAGGTCTACAATTCTTTTCTGAGGTCTTGACTGATTTCTTTTCATTTTCCCATGATGTCAAGCAAAGAGTCACTTAGTTTGAAGGTAGGCCTTGAAATATATCCACAGGTACACCTCCAATTGACTCAAATCATGTCAATTTGCCTATTAGAAGCATCTAAAGCCATGACATAATTTTCCAAGCTGTTTAAAGGCACAGTCAACTTAGTGTATGTTAACTTCTGACCCACTGGAATTGTGATACAGTGAAATAATCTGTTCGTAAACAATTGTTGGAAAAATTACTTGTGTCATGCACAAAGTAGATGTCCTAACTGGCTTGCCAAAACTATAGTTTGTTCACAAGAAATTGTGGAATGGCTGAAAAATGAGTTTTAATGACTCCAACCTAAGTGTATGTAAACTTCCGACTTCAGCTGCATCACTGCAGAATGCTGTGGTAGCCATGCGGTTAAGCTTGCCTTGAATTCTAAATAAGTCACTGACAGTGTTACCAGCAAAGCACACTCACACCTCCTCCTCCATGCAGAGATCATCCGTTCACCAACTCTGCGTCTCACAAAGACACAGCGAAAATTTGGACTCGGACCAAATGGACAGATTTCCACCGGTCAAATATTCATTGCTCATGTTTCTTGGCCCAAGCAAATCTCTTATTATTGGTGTCCTTTAGAAGAGGGTTCTTTGCACTAATTCGACCATGAAGGCCTGATTCACAGTCTCTTCTGAACAGTTAATGTTGAGATGTGTCTGTTACTGGAACTCTGTGAAGCATTTATTTGGGCTGCAAGTTCTGAGGCTGGTAACTCTAATGAACTTATCCTCTGCAGCAGAGGTAACTCTGGGTCTTCCTTTTCCAGTGATGGTCCTCATGAGAGCCAGTTTTATTTTTTATATTTATTTCACCTTGATATAACCAGGTAGGCTAGTTGAGAACAAGTTCTCATTTACAACTGCGACCTGGCCAAGATAAAGCACAGCAGATTGACACATACAACAACACAGAGTTACACATGGAATAAACAAACATGCAGTCAATAATACAGTAGATTTTTTTTTATTAGAAATAAATAAATACATTTTAAAAAGTCTATATACAGTGTGTGCAAATTAGGTAAGATAAGGGAGGTAAGGCAATAAATAGGCCATGGTGGCGAAGTAATTACAATATAGCAATTAAACACTGGTATGGTAGATGTGCAAAGGAGCAAGATAAATAAATAAATACAGTATGGGGATGAGGTAGTTGGATGGGCTGTTTACAGATGGGCTATGTACAGGTGCAGTGATCTGTGATCTGCTCTGACAGCTGATGCTTAAAGCTAGTGAGGGAGATATGAGTCTCCAGCTTCAGTGATTTTTGCAGTTCGTTCCAGTCATTGGCAGCAGAGAACTGGAAGGAAAGACGGCCAAAGGAGGAATTGGCTTTGGGGGTGACCAGTGAGATATACCTGCTGGAGCGCGTGCTACGGGTGGGTGCTGCTATGGTGACCAGTGAGCTGAGATAAGGCGGGCTTTACCTAGCAGAGACTTGTAGATGACCTGGAGCCAGTGGGTTGGCGACGGGTATGAAGCGAGGGCCAGCGAACGAGAGCGTACAGGTCGCAGTGGTGGGTAGTATATGGGGCTTTGGTGACAAAACAGATGGCACTGTGATAGACTGCATCCAATTTGTTGAGTAGAGTGTTGGAGGCTATTTTATAAATGACATCGCCGAAGTCGAGGATCGGTAGGATGGTCAGTTTTACGAGGGTATGTTTGGCAGCATGAGTGAAGGAGGCTTTGTTGCGAAATAGGAAGCCAATTCTAGATTTAATTTTGGATTGGAGATGCTTAATGTGAGTCTGGAAGGAGAGTTCACAGTCTAACCAGACACCTAGGTATTTGTAGTTGTCCACATATTCTAAGTCAGAACCGTCCAGAGTAGTGATGCTGGACGGGCGGGCAGGTGCGGGCAGTGATTGGTTGAAGAGCATGCATTTAGTTTTACTTGCATTTAAGAGCAGTTGGAGGCCACGGAAGGAGAGTTGTATGGCATTGAAGCTCGTCTGGAGGTTAGTTAACACAGTGTCCAAAGAAAGGCCGGAAGTATGCAGAATGGTGTCGTCTGCGTAGAGGTGGATCAGAGAATCACCAGCAGCAAGAGCGACATCATTGATATATACAGAGAAGAGAGTCGGCCCGAGAATTGAAACCTGTGGCACCCCCATAGAGACTGCCAGAGGTCCGGACAACAGGCCCTCCGATTTGACACACTGGACTCTATCAGAGAAGTAGTTGGTGAACCAGGCGAGGCAATCATTTGAGAAACCAAGGCTGTTGAGTCTGCCAATAAGAATGTGGTGATTGACAGAGTCGAAAGCCTTGGCCAGGTCGATGAATACGGCTGCAAAGTAATGTCACTTATCGATGGCGGTTATGATATCGTTTTGGACCTCGAAATGGTCGGTAATGTTTTTGTTAACTTGGCTTTCGAAGACCTTAGAAAGGCAGGGTAGGATAGATATAGGTCTGTAGCAGTTTGGGTCTAGAGTGTCTCCCCCTTTGAAGAGGGGGATGACCGCTGCAGATTTCCAATCTTTGGGAATCTCAGATGATACGAAAGAGAGGTTGAACAGGCTGGTAACCGGGGTTGCAACAATTTCGGGCAGATCATTTTAGAAAGAGAGGGTCCAGATTGTCTAGCCCAGCTGATTTGTATGGGTCTAGATTTTGCAGCTCTTTCAGAACATCAGCTATCTGGATTTGGGTGAAGGAGAAATGGGGGAGGCTTGGGCGAGTTGCTGTGGGGAGTGCAGGGCTGTTGACCGGGGTAGGGGTAGCCAGGTGGAAAGCATGACCAGCCGTAGAAAAATGCTTCTTGAAATTCTCAATTATAGTGGATTTATCGGTGGTGACAGTGTTTCCTTGCCTCAGTGCAGTGGGAAGCTGGGAGGAGGTGCTCTTATTTTCCATGGACTTTACAGTGTCCCAGAACTTTTTTGAGTTTGTGCTACAGGATGCAAATTTCTGCTCGAAAAAGCTAGCCTTAGCTTTCCTAACTCCATGAGTTTCATCATAGCGCTTGATGGTTTTTGCGACTGCACTTGAAGAAACTTTCAAAGTTCTTGAAATTTTCCGGATTGACTGAATTTCATGTCTTAAAGTAATGATGGACTGTCGTTTGTCTTTGCTTATTTAAGCTGTTCTTGCCATAATATGGATGTGATCTTTTACCAAATAGGGCTTTCTTCTGTATACGACACCTATCTTGTCGCAACACAACTGATTGGCTCAAAATGAATTAAGAAGGAAATAAATTCCACAAATTAACAAGACACACCTGTTAATTGAAATGCATTCCAGGTGACTACCTCATGAAGCTGGTTGAGAGAATGCCAAGAGTGTGCAAAGCTGTCAGGGCAAACTGTCTGATTTATTTAGAATTCAAGGCACACTTAACCAGAATGGCTACAACAGCATTCTGTAGCGATACGCCATCCCATCTTGTTTGTGCTTAATGGGACTATCATTTGTTTTTCAACAGGACAATGACCCAACACACCTCCAGGCTGTGTAAGGACTATTTGACCAAGAAGGAGAGTGATGGAGTGCTGTATCAGATGACCTGGCCTCCACAGTCCCCTGACCTCAACCCAATTGAGATGGTTTGGGATGAGTCGGACCGCAGAGTGAAGGAAAAGCAGCCAACAAGTGCTCAGCATATGTGGGAACTCCTTCAAGACTGTTGGAAAAGCATTCCAGGTGAAGCTGGTTGAGAGAATGCCAAGAGTGTGTAAAGCTGTCATCAAGGCAAAGGGTGGCTATTTGTAGAATCTCAAATCTCAAATATATTTTTATTTGTTTATCACTTTTTGGGTTACTACATGATTCCATATGTGTTATTTCATAGTTTTGATGTCTTCACAATTATTCTACAATGTAGAAAATAGTAAAAATAAAGAAAAACCCTGGAATGAGCCGGTGTCCAAACTTTTGACTGGTACTGTATGTGTATATATATATTTTTTTGTTTTGTTTAACAGGACAAATATAATGGGGCACGTGCCCTTGTGCCCCCTATGGTCATGATGCCTCTGTATGTCTGTTTGTTTGTATTTGTTTGTTTGTGTGTGTGTGTGTGTGTGTGTGTTATATCTAGTGGGTGTAAGTGTGAGTATAGGATCAAGTGTGTGTATTGTGGTTTTTCTCAGATCTTTGGGTTGGTTTGTGAACCCTTTCCAAATGTCGCTCAGGTCAGCCGTTCCTCTGAGCCCAATCCAGCCCGATAAAAGATGTTGATTGAAATAAGATCCACCCTGAGCCAATCAAAGAGGAATTCACTCTTTGCTCCGTTATTCTATAGGCTTGATTAGCAAATAACTCTCCCTTACACGTCCAACCACTGTGACCTTCACAATACATCAGTCACATTTGAAGGATGAATACGCACTGAAATTAAGACATAATAAGAACACATTTCCCCTGTCACTTTTCAGTTGGATTCTCTGAAAGGCATTGGTAGGATTATTGGCATGTTCCCATTACTTACCACAGATGTTTCTTACTAATAAAGTCTAGCAAGATTGACTGTGCCTAAGAGTTTTCACACTACTGACTCAAACCAAACCAAGCTTTACTGAGCATTTCACAAAGACAATGTGATATATCAGAGCCAGTACAGTTTGGTTCAGGATGGAGAGGTAGTGTGAAAAGGGTATAATCCACTCACCGTGATGGTGTGTTTGTAGCTCCGAGACACCTCAATCTCATAGCCGTAGACCTCCAAGACGAACCCTCTCACCCAGATGGCCTGCCCTGTGTCCCTCTCCTCGTTCCGGGCTGACAGCTTGAAGTGAGGGAAGGTGGCGCTGCTGCTCGTCCCAGGCTGGGTGGCGGGGCTCTGATCCCCATCATCCTCCTCCACCACCCCACCGTTGCACGCCGTCGTAGCCAGCCTCAAGGTACAGCTGCTCTGTAGCTCGAAGGGCACACCACCGAACGGAAGAAAGTGGCTGTAACCGGCGGCAACGCATAGCGCCTCGGTGCGCGGCTGACAGAAGTAGAGGCCCTCAAGGCCCTCCTGGCAGTACTCGCCCTCCCCGCATGGTGCCAGCGTGCAGTAGACGCTGTTGTCCGAGCCGTTGCAGTAGCAGCGCTCTTTGCACTCCCAGTCGGTCCAGAAGGTTTGGTTGGTGGTCAGCTGCCGGCTGCCAAGATCGAGGCAGCCGCAGTCACTGCGTGCCACGCACTGGCCATTGCGCAGCGCAAAGCCCTCCTCGCACTGGCAACCCTCCTGACAAGGCAGTGGGCACGGCTCGTCGGGCTCGTCAAGGCCGGCGCAGGTCAGCTGGCATGCGCTAGTGCACTCATCAAAGTGACTGTTCTCCGGACAGGGCAAGGCTGCAGGAAGGAGAGAGAGAAAGGTGGGGGAGAGAGATGAGAAAGAAAGTGGGATGGTGAAAGAAAGAGAGAAAAGTAGAGAGATAAAAACAGATGTTGAACAGAGACAGAAACAAGAGAAAGGGAAATTCAGAATTAGCAGATTCAATGCGTGGTTCATAAATGAAAAATACATGGTTAGTCAATTACTCAACAACATTCCAAGGTGGTGGTGGTGGGGGGACTAACTCACGGCAATTGGTAGCACTCCTCCAGGCGGCAAGGCCCACCTGGGCGTCCTGACAGGCTGAGGCATACGCCTGCAGCGAAGAGCAGAGCGCCGAGCGGTTTCCCTCACGCACGCACATGTTGTACAGGCAGTTCCGGAAGAACGGCGAGGGGTTGACGGCACCATGGCACGCCAGGAATGAGCTGTTCCCCGGGTCGTTGATGTTGCCACACATCCATGGGCTCTGGTAGAGCCGCAGGTCCGTGCACATGCGGTACAGGTCGTCGCAATCGCCGTTACATGTCAGGTCGTCAGCGATGGCCCGCCAGCCTTCGGTAAAGAGTTCGGGGGATTCGGCCAGACGGCCATTGGGTAGACGGAGGTCGTCGCTGGCATTTCCGTTGAAGAGGCCGCACAGGCCACAGGTGGCGTTGTAAAAGAGGGTAGAGAGGGAGATGTTGAGGAAGCCCTGGCGGGTGTAGCGGACTAGGACCAATCCGCTGGACTCCACCACGGTGGCGTTGCCCGGGGCGCGGTAGATCATCAGGGTCTCCAGAGGGTGGATATAAGGTAGTAGTACCGGTTCACCGTTCAGCTGGGAATTAGAGACATCATAACATTGTGTCACAGACTGGTAATAGCAGGGTAAATTCATTTGAATTCTATCACTTTTTGACAGCATGCTTTTTGATTTAAACAAGATTTTCCATACATGTTTGCCCATGGAAGAAGTGGTCAGGAAGTTACTTATTGGACCTGAATGCAAAAACATTCAGGAGATAAAGGTGCTCAAAGTTGAACCATTTTGCATATCCCACCATGCCTTGAGACAACCATGTCTTTATCACTGGAAAAGATAAATGGTTGAGCTTGATATCATTTAAAAGTAAATAAAATGGGTTTGTCAAACTATTATATAATAATTTATTTCAAGTATATATATATGTGTGTGTATATATATATATATATATACACACACATATGGCATTATTTTACCTTAAATGTCAATTATCTAAAAATGTGTCAATTCTGATTGTTTTCATATTCGCGTATGTTGTAGCTTAGACCCTACTTTACATCATCTGAGTTTTTTTTTTGTGCCTGCCATTTGTTGATACAACATGCTCTTGAATACAGGGTGGGTGTCATTTCGATCATAGAAATGTAATTCATAAATTGGACCTATCCCTTCAGACAACTGCAATTTAGCTAGTACACCATTGAAATTGAATTTACATTTTTACTTCGAATTACTACAACAAAGATGGCCGCCGAATCACCCACCGTTGAATGTCAACTTAAATGGTCATGTCTATTCTATTATCTATATTTCTATCATTTCAATCATTTCATTTCCATAGATACTGTCAATCTATGGAAGATTGACAGTATTATTTGAAACAAAAGATATTCCCATCCAAGTCAACATTCTCTGATGTGTGGACCTCCAACCATCTTTGTGGTACCATTTGAAAGTTGAAATGTAAATGTTATTAACATTTTTGTAAATGACACCCATCCTGAGCATGACACCCATATTCAAGAGCTTGTTGAGAGCAACCGATGGCGAGCACAACACAAGGTGATGATGTAAAATGAAGTGTAAGCTACAACATATGCGAATATGAAAACTCTAGTTCATGCATTTTTAGATAATTGATGTTAAAGGTTAAAAAAAAGACAAAAAACATGTCCAAGAAAAATGATCAAATAGTTTGACAACCCTGTTTGTAAGCTTTTAAATCAATCTCAACCGTTTATCTTTTCCAGTGATGACGACATGACATTGTGGGGTATAAAAAATAGGTCAACTTTGAGCACCTTTATCTCCAATATGTCCCTTTCTGAGCACTTCTACCATTGGCAAATATGTATGGAAGGTTTCATTCAAATCAAAATGGGTGCTGCCAAAAAGCGATTTAATTCAAATAGATTTACCCAGCAGCAACATTCAATCACTGTAATGTAGTGTTGGGATATACATATTCCAGCTAAATTACTTTGAGCATGAGAAAGGTATCTCATGATGACATTAGACTTTCAGGGCCAGTTTCCCAGACTTCATTTTAGCCTACCCCTGGTGTAAAATTATGTTAAATGGAGTTTCTCCACTGGAAGTGATTCTTAGTCCAGAAGTAAAGTTAGCCTAGGTCTGGAAAACCGACCGGCAACGAGGCCCACAATACTGATGCTTTCTGAATACATTTTCAACAGAATCTTTATAGATCTCTTTATCTGTCTGGAGACTCATACGTTTTCTCTCAATCATAAGACTGAGGTAGTACCAAAATAGCCTGGTCCCATACTGTATGTTTTGCATGACAATGAACAAACACAGAGAAAAGTTGGCGATAGCACAAACAGACTGGAGCACCAGGCTAAAATACTGACCTTCACTGTGTCAAAGTCCGATCCACCCATCTGGGCCTCCAGGTTGGCCACCCTGACCACCACGGGCCTCATCCAGGCCGGACCCTTGTTCACCAACCGCCGGCCCATCTTCACCTCCACAGCCGACACGTTGGCCGGCGTCGGCCCACACGACCTCAGCAGGTAGTAGGAGCTGTCGTCCGGAAAGAGCATGGAGGCCCCGTCGAAGGAGGCCGTCACAGCGTTCTGGCCCAGAGAACACACTCCCTCCCTGCGGGGGTAACAACCCAACAGGCCGACCTCCGCCACACACACCTCGCCTTCTCTACACGAGTCGTTGAAGCAGGAGACTTCGCCGTTGGGCCCACAGACACAGCGCAGGGTACACTCTCTGGCCTCGCCAGTGGGGCCCGCCCAAAAAGTGTCGTTGAGGGGGTAGTATAGGCCGTCACGCTCGCAGCCGCAGTCCTGCCGCCGGACACAGCGGCTGCCACTCAGCACGTAGCCCGGGTCGCACTGGCAGCCCTCGGTGCAGGGGTGGGCACAGTACAGGTGAGCGGTGAGGTCTGAGCAGGAGGCCGGGCAGGCACTGGTGCACACCTGGTAGTGGCTGGACTCAGGGCATGTCAGGGCTGGCAGCAAATCAAAGGAGAAAGAGGATGTTATAATACAAATTATATTAATGAAACATTGTTATGCTGTTATGTGTTAAATGATTACTACTGTAAGTTGTATTATGATATTGTGGGGGCAAAGAAAGAATGAGAGATAAAGACAGCTGTTGGAATAAGCAATATTAACCACATCTAACAGAAACAGCAAGTTACATCTTTATTTTAGGGATAAGTAGCTATGAGTCCCTTTCATGTCCAAACAAAACCATTCCTACCCCGACATATAGATACATGTGGGACAGAAGAGCACCTACCACAGAAGGTGCGTGATCTCCAGGGTCGTATGGTGACCCCCAGGGCTTGGCAGGCTAAGGCATAGGCCTGGATGGCCTGACACAGGGTGGTAATGTTGTCCCTGTTGCTGCACATGTCGTAGACACAACTATAGACGAAGGCCGTGGGGTCCACCACTGCCCTGCAGTCCCTGAAAGGCCCGTCTGTCTTGTTGATGAGTCCACAGTAGTCCGGGCGGAAGTAGAACGCCTCGGTCAACGGGTCACAGATACTGCAGTTCTGGGCGCAGCCATCCGTGCAGCGCCAGTCAGCGTCCTCTGCTCGCCAGCTGCCACCTAGCTCCACCACGCTCTCGGCCAGCGAGCCGTCGGGCAGCACGGGGTCGTCGGCAGGGTCGTCGTTATAGTTACCACACAGGCCGCATGTGTTGTTGAAGTAGGAGCTGGGCAGGGAGATAGAGGCATAGTGCTGCCCGTCGTAAGACACCAGGAGGCCAAAGTCGGTCTCCAGGGCGACAGCAACACCTGACTGGTACACCCTGACCGCACCCAGCTGGAGTTGGACTGGCAGTGTCTTTACCAGCCCATCCACCTGGAAAAGAAAGAGCTAGTAGATTCAGGGCGGATTATGGAGTTTAGTACCACGTAAACACAATATTCGATAACCAATAGAGCGGTACACAGAATCTGCTGGTCTTACCTGTCAAACTACGTGATCAGAACACTGTTATGTACCTAGCCTCACCTGTACAGTGCCCTGGCTGCCCTTAGGCAGGGTGACGCGGTGGCCGTACACCTCCACAGTAACGTCCCTCAACCAGGATACGGAGGCCACGCCGCGGTTCTCGTTCTTTGCCTCCACGCTGAAGAAGGGCAGGCCGGCCACCTCCCAGCATGGCCGTGCAAGCAAATAGGAGCAGGTGCCCTGGAAGTGGTAGAGGAAGCCGTCAAAGGTATGGTAGTGTGGGTCACCGAAAACCACGCAGGTGCTGGTGCGCGTGGGCTGGCAGTAGAAGGCACCCTCCTGCTGCTCGCATGTTTCCAGCTGGCCGCATGGCGCCTCCTGGCAGAGCACCTCGTTGTCCATGTCTAGGCAGCGGCACCGCTGGGAGCACTGGTCAGACAGCCAGAAGATCTCGCCGCGGCGATAGAACCGCCCTAGGAGAAGATATGGACATTCCTAATAACTATGGGGTCTTCCCGAACCTAGATATTGGTCCATTGTGTCAAGTCTTTGTTATGTTCCACTTCATACTCACCATTGTAACTGCAGCCATTGGCTGGGTCTATCAGGGCAGTGTCTATACGGAAGACCCAGCGGCCAGGCAGGTTAACATTGGTCGTCTGCTCGATTTCAACCACGTCATTGGAGCGGGACCCAGGCAGGTTGAGAAAGTGACCAATGTCTCCTCCATTAAAACCTGACTGGAAATGGGAGAGATGGGGAACGGCAAGCAAGGAGGTTATCACTTACTTAGAGGTGGGAGGCATCAAGATTGGTCTGCTGTATTTGAGCTATATCTGGGGGGTTGGCCTTCTGTGTTTTAGAGGTCATAGGTGGGACTTCATGATTGGTCTGATATGGTTTTAGGGGAGGTATATGGGACATCATGGTTGGTTGGTTGGTTTGATGTGTTTTAGGGGTGGTACATAGGGAAATGTGATTGGTTTGATGTGTGCCGTTGGTGGTATATGTAGGTTATCATGATTGGACTACCTGTGCTGTGGTTCCACCTAAACCAGTCAGAGGGTCTCCTCCACTTGCAGTGCCTGTGCTCCAGTTGATCTCTCCATAGTTGAACATGGAAAAGCATGACAGACCATCTGATATCAATACAGCCTGAAACGTGTTAACCTATAGAGAGGTGAGAATATGCAGGTATAGTAAGTTCAATATGAGCCCAAAGAGAGAGAAAAGAAAAACACTGAGTGAGACTAAACAAAGATTCACCACCTGGCAGAACTGACCTTTTAACCTAAACAAATAACCACCTATTAGACTAAACAAATACTTACCTAGAGGTTCAATGAGATTTCTATTTGAGGCAACAACATATGAACATTTACCTTCAGTTCTGGCTAAAGATCACAGACACACATGATTTTTTACATTTCTTCTGGGATAAATGGTAATGTCAGTGGCCATCGTCAACTAAGGCCACATACTGTAGAACACCAATTCAGGTACCATCTCTTTTCTTGTGCGTGTGCCTAAAGGTGTTTTGAGTGTGGAGCATAATAATCCCTGTGATTAGTGATTGTGGTTATTTTACCGGGGTGGTCTGACTGCCTCCGTAGAAGGTGACCTGGTGCCAGGTTGTGATGAAGACCCAGGTGGCTGTGAAGGTGGGCATGTTCTTGAAGTACTTGCGGATGTCTCGTGAGGCCCGCTCCAGTAACTCTGGGTCTGCGCTCTCGCGGTAGTACACATCTCCGCGGATGCCGTTGTGCACGTCTGCCCATAGTGGGGCGATGAAGGATCTGCTGTCACTCAGGGGGAAGGCCTCGGGGGTGAACTGGCTCACCTGCACGTTGAAGGAGATCACACCGTTGTTGTTGACCTGCAGAGATTGAGAGGGAGGCACGGTCCCGATTGATGTGTTGATGAACAGATTTATGATAAAATGAACAATTAATGGTTAGGTGAATGATATGGTGGATTAACATTTCTCTGAGATATTTGCCGTTATTGAAGGAAAGAAGGGTATATAGGAGCTTACATAGATTGAGCGATAGGGGTTATTAAAGAAAATGAATGGCATGAGTATAATTATTTCAGTGGAACTTCCATCATCCATCTTGGGTGTCTCCAGATCTCGGTGGACGGGCCCATAGGGGTACATGATCTCTTGAGAAAGAGCTGAAGGAAGAAGGAGGGAGACAATTGTAACAGATCTAGCAAAGAAGGGAGAACAACTGGTCAAATTTTTAGATAGACTACTCATGTCATCTGAGACATTTAGGAGAATTCAATCAAGATAAGATCAATGTCTTGCTTGTTTAACCAGAAAGAAAGGGAAAATAACTTATGCCTTCTAAACATACTGAACTTTCACTCTTTCATAACGGTCTATAAGACAGTGGTCCTTGAGTAATTTGCTCTGATACCTCTATATAAGATACAGAAAACATGTGAATCAGAATGGGATCCACGTCACTCACCTTCTCTCTGAGTAAAGAAGCTAAAGAGGTGGAACAGAATGACTGGAGTGCCTGGCCTGAGCATCCTAGATGGAGGAAAGAGAAAGAGGGGATTGAAGTAAGTCCACTGGGGACAATGAGAGTGAGAATAGTTAATTCAGGACAAAGCATTTAACGAGAGTTATTCAGGAAGGGCTTGTTGATTGAGTTTTTCAGATTCTTCCATAGCCATATGTAACAGTTTAACTTTAGTCCGTCCCCTCGCCCCGACCCGGGCGCGAACCAGGGACCCTCTGCACACATCAACAACTGACACCCACGAAGCATCGTTACCCATCGCTCCACAAAGGCCGCGGCCCTTGCAGAGCAAGGGGAAACACTACTTCAAGGTCTCAAAGCGAGTGACGTAACCGATTTGAAACGCTATTAGCACGCACCATCGCTAACTAGCTAGCCATTTCACATCCGTTACACATAGACCCCCAAAACCTCATGAACAACAGCGCCAGCAACTAGAACCCTATGTCTTCTAGGAGGCTGATACCAAAGAAGGGTAAAAATTACTCACAGAGACAACTTCTCATAAACAAGAGCATTTAACAAGAGCACTGGGGAGCAAGGGAGTACCGGCCAGCCGGTCGACGACGACGACACGTAACTTCTTTAAAATCAGTCTCCCATGTCTCCCTTGGGAGGTCCCCCCTATCCCCGTTAAAGGAGCCCTGAAAAGGCCCCATTATGCCTTCAGGAACAATGTGTCAGGATCACATTCGCCTTGCGGTCCCGTGTGAGTGGACCACGGTGGGGCTGTGCCCTCTCAAAGCCATGGACCCTGCGGCCCAACCCAAGCCTCTCCGCCTCAGAGTCTCCTTGATGGGAGCTGGGCCTGGGAGCTCATTACCACGTCTGTTTGGGAGCCATGTCTTGTTGGCTAAAGAGAGGGGAGCGTAAACAGTGGAGCCCTAATGGCTTTAATTGAGCAGTCTTGAATTGCTAGGGTTCTTACTGTGGCCCTCTGGGGTTGCGTCGGTGCCTGGCTTGGCCGGCTTCCCATTGCCAAACCAGAATGTACAGCCAAGTCCATCCAAGGGAAAATTCCTGATCTAATTCAATTCAACATTTGATTGAATGGTAGCTGCATGTTGATTCAATGGTTGTCGTCAATTGAATGTAAAAACACCATTTAATGTTGTGTCCACTCTGATTTGTGTATGTAAGACGCTTGGAGAAAGTCCCAAAGGGGACTTCATTACTGATTTGAAAAACCAAAACTCAAGGTACTTTTTTTGTATAGGTGTTTTTTTAATTGCCTTTGAAAGTGATCACAGAGAATAGCATGTTTTATTCATAATGGACAATGTTAATTGATATCCATGCCCGTTGTTCTACATAATCCAAATTAAGCGTTTGTAGATATAGTTTAAAAAACATTCATTTATAAAACTAGATCTATGTAAATTTGAATTTAATGTATTAGTTAATGTGGCTCTTGACCTTTTTGCTAAGAATGAGAGATACAGTATCATATGCAACATTCTGGGCACAAACTGGTTGAACCAACATTGTTTCGAAGTAATTTTACAACATATTGTGACGTGGAATCTATGTGGAAAATATATTGGATTTGAAAAAAGTCATCAACGTAAACTGGTGGAATTTCAACCACAGGATTATGTCATCATTGTAACCAATTTTCAACACAGACAAACCTTGTATAAAATATGTTGAATTTGTACCTTTGAAACAATGTCAGATCTTCAATGTAATATTCACTATCAGATAAAAAACAATAGGCTAGGCAGCACATCCTACTGGAGAGTTGATCTATTTACAGCTATTTGTTTGGCGATCCATCCAGGATTTTAACCAAGCCCTGGTTTAGGTTTGTCACTACTAACAATGTGCTATTGTGAGAATGATTATTGAGAGATCTCTTAATAAATGAATATATTTCACTGTTGCTATCGAAGTCATTCCTTTTTTGATATATTGTATTTTTTTTTTTGACGTCACACTTGCGCAGACCCAAGTTCCCATCGCATCCACACTCAGTGTTGTTTCTAATACTTGTAAGACTCTACCCCATATGACAAATTGTATTTTATTTCTGTCTTAAATAATGAAGCATTATATTCTTCCATTCTCTTAACGTTGGAGTATCATTTGACTCCCAGTATTTAAGTAAGAGCATCTTCAGTATGTCACAAAAATAATATTGTCCAATATTGTCCACCCCCATTTGCCATGTCTTGAAATATGCAGATGGGTGGATTAAAAGTCAATTTACATTGTCAAACTTCTGACATCCAACTTTCTAACTCTGCCTTTAACTTTTGGACTTGATAGCACTCGCAGAAGTTATTAATTATTGAGTTATTGTTAGTTTTACACTTAAGACATGACTCTGACATTCTTAATTAAAGCATTTGTATCTTTAAAAATTATAAACTGGTTTGGCGTGTACTCATTTTGTGAGGGCTGTGAGGTGTTTACCAGGTTTATTTGGCATAAAATAGTATGCTTTCTTTGAGTTTAACCTGAAGTTGTTGGCTCTCTTCAAAAGTAAATATCATATTCCTGTTTAAGTTCAGAAACTGTATTATTTTCTTTACCGTGTAAAGATTTGTTATATTTTTTCTAAGATAGAAATTAAATACAAATAAATCACTAACTCAGATTTAACTTTAGCAGAGTATGAGATTATCATTCCCCTAAAGGATACCTTAAAAGCATCCCAAATTATGTCGGGGGTCAGCTTTTCTCTGTCCTCTATGTCTACATCTGTAATGCAAAATGTATTTTTGTTTTCATTTACATATTTAATACCTTTTGGGTCTTGAAGATGCAATCTGTTCATTCTCCATATTCTGTCACTAAGTGTATTTTCTGTGGGTACAATTAAGCATGATACAGGATAATGATCCAATATCACTATACAGTGCATTCAGAAAGTATTCAGACCCCTTGACTTTTTACACATTTTGTTACGTTACAGCCTTATTCTAAAATGTATTAAATTGTTTTTCCACCCTCATCAATCTGCACACAATACCCCATAATGACAAAGCAAAAACAGGTTTTTAGAAATGTTTGCACATTGCCTCGATCTTGACTAGTCTCCCAGTCCGGACCAAAAGGCTCCTTAACAGCTTCTACCCCCAAACCATAAGACTGCTGAACAAATGAATCAAATGGCCACCGGACTATTTACACCCCCCCCCCCCTTCCATTTGTTTTATGCACTGCTGCTACTCGCTGTTTATTATCTATGCAGTCACTTAACATCTACCTACATGTACAAATTACCTTTAATAACCTGTACCCCTGGACATTGAATCGGTACCGGTACCCCCTGCATATAGCCTCGTTATTGTTATTTTGTGTTACTTTTTATTATTCTTTACTTTAGTTTATTTGGCAAATATTTGGTCAACTCTTCTTTAACTGCACTGTTGGTTAAGGGCTTGTAAGTAAGCATTTCACGGTACGGTCTACACCTGTTGTATTAGGCGCATGTGACAAATAAAGCTTGATTTGATTTGAGTCCCTGCCACTAAAAAACATTCCCACAGCATGATGCTGCCACCACCATGCATCACCATAAGGATGGTGCCAGGTTTCCTCCAGATGTGACGCTTAGCATTCACGCCAAAGAGTTCAATCTTGGTTTCATCAGACTGGAGAATCTTGTTTCTTAGTCTGAGAGTCGTTAGGTGCCTTTTGGCAAACTCCAAGCGGGCTGTCATGTGCCTTTTACTGAGGAGTGGCTTCCGTCTGGCCACTACCATAAAGGCCTGATTGGTGGAGTGCTCCAGAGATGGTTTTCTAGAGGGTTCTCCCATCTCCACAGAGGAATTCTAGAGCTCTATGAACATCTGAGTGACCATTGGGTTCTTGGTCACCTCCCTGACCAAGGCTCTTCTCCCCCGATTGCGCAGTTTGGCCGGGTGGCCAGCTCTAGGAAGAGTCTTGGTGGTTCCAAACTTCTTCTATTTATGAATGATGGAGGCCACTGTGTTCTTGGGGACCTTCAATGCTGCAGACCTTTTGTGGTACCCTTCCCCAGATCTGTGCCTCTCCTCGACACAAACTTGTCTCGGAGCTCTACGAACAATTCCTTCGACCTCATGGCTTGGTTGTTGCTCTGACATGCACTGTCGTCTGTGGGACCTTATAAAAACAGGTGTGTGCCTTTCGAAATCATGTGCGATCAATTGAATTTACCACAGGTGGACTCCTATCAAATTGTAGAAACATCTCAAGGATGATCAACGGAAACAGAATGAACGTGAGCTCACTTTCGAGTCTCATATCAAAGGGTCTGAATACTTACGTAAATAAGGTATTTCTGTTCATTTTTTGTATAGATTAGCAACAATTCTAAAAGCCTGTTTTTGCTTTGTCATTATGGGGTAATGTGTGTAGATTACTGAGAGAGAGAAAATGTGGAAAAAGTCAAGGGGTCTGCAAATTTTCCAAAGGCACCGTATCATGTATTTTAAAACCCAGTATATTGTTGAGTGCATTTTTGTAAATCAAAATGTAGCCAATTCTTGAATAGCTTTCCTTACTTTGAGACAAAATGGAGTAGTCTTTTGTAGTTGGGAATAATCATCTGCAGGTATCCTATAAAATATTTGAAGAGATGAAAATGTTCAGCCTCTTTGGAGGTTCCTTGAATTTCACTTTTTTTATTGCCATATCTGTCTAACTTGCTAAAGGTTTGATCACCTGCTAAAATAATAGTTCCAGTCTGGGGTTGATCTAATATAGCTTGAATTATATCTAAAAACACCAGGTTTGCACCTGGGAGGAAATATTTCCTCATGTAAGGTACAATTCAAATTAGAAAATGTCCTTCTTGGTATGTATGCTGGGATATACAGTAATGGAAAAAGGTGTATTCCTATTTATCAGGATGCCTACACCTCTGCTGTTACTACAGTAGGTGGCAGCATAGGCCTCTCCAACAAGATTCTCTTTAAATATTACATTTATCCTTTTTTGAGGTTTAGCTCTTGCATAAAAATCACATCTACTGACAATCTCTTTAAATATTCAAGAACCTTATGCTTTTTTTGCCATCATGAAGCCTGTGCACATTCTATGTAATCAGTTGGATTTTGTTGGTGTTTACTTGTATAGAATCAAAGTTAACCATGTTTGTTCGGTCTCTCATTGAAGAACCAGATAAAACATTTTAGCAGACAATTCATATGAGGGCGGTGGAAATCCCATAGATATGGAAGACTCATAGTATGAATACATGGTTATAGAATACATCACATACAGTGGAGCAAAAAAGTATTTAGTCAGCCACCAATTGTGCAAGTTCTCCCACTTAAAAAGATGAGAGAGGCCTGTAATTTTCATCATAGGTACACTTCAACTATGACAGACAAAATGAGAAAGAAAAAAATCCAGAAAATCACATTGTAGGATTTTTAATGAATTTATTTGCAAATTATGGTGGAAAATAAGTATTTGGTCACCTACAAACAAGCAAGATTTCTGGCTCTCACAGATCTGTAACTTCTTCTTTAAGAGGCTCCTCTGTCCTCCACTCGTTACCTGTATTAATGGCACCTGTTTGAACTTGTGTTATCAGTATAAAAGGCACCTGTCCACAACCTCAAACAGTCACACTCCAAACTCCACTATGGCCAAGACCAAAGAGCTGTCAAAGGACACCAGAAACAAAATTGTAGACCTGCACCAGGCTGGAAGACTGAATCTGCAATAGGTAAGCAGCTTGGTTTTGAAGAAATCAACTGTGGAGCAATTATTAGGAAATGGAAGACATACAAGACCACTGATAATCTCCCTCGATCTGGGGCTCCACACAAGATCTCACCAATCCCAGAACCACACGGGGACCTAGTGAATGACCTGCAGAGAGTGGGACCAAAGTAACAAAGCCTACCATCAGTAACACACTACGCCGCCAGGGACTCAAATCCTGCAGTGCCAGACGTGTCCCCCTGCTTAAGCCAGTACATGTCCAGGCCCGTCTGAAGTTTGCTAATGAGCATTTGGATGATCCAGAAGAAGATTGGAGAATGTCATATGGTCAGATGAAACCAAAATATAACTTTTTGGTAAAAACTCAACTCGTCGTGTTTGGAGGACAAAGAATGCTGAGTTGCATCCAAAGAACACCATACCTACTGTGAAGCATGGGGGTGGAAACATTCATGCTTTGGAGCTGTTTTTCTGCAAAGGGACCAGGACGACTGATCCGTGTAAAGGAAAGAATGAATGGGGCCATGTGTCGTGAGATTTTTAGTGAAAACCTCCTTCCATCAGCAAGGGCATTGAAGATGAAACGTGGCTGGGTCTTTCAGCATGACAATGATCCCAAACACACCGCCGCGGCAACGAAGGAATGGCTTCGTAAGAAGCATTTCAAGGTCCTGGAGTGGCCTAGCCAGTCTCCAGATCTCAACCCATAGAAAATCTTTGGAGGGAGTTGAAAGTCCGTGTTGCCCAGCAACAGCCCCAAAACATCACTGCTCTAGAGGAGATCTGCATGGAGGAATGGGCCAAAATACCAGCAACAGTGTGTGAAAACCTTGTGAAGACTTACAGAAAAACGTTTGACCTCTGTCATTGCCAACAAAGGGTATATAACAAAGTATTGAAAATAAACTTTTGTTATTGACCACCATAATTTGCAAATAAATTCATTAAAAATCCTACAATGTGATTTTCTGGATTTTTTTTCTCATTTTGTCTGTCATAGTTGAAGTGTACCTATGATGAAAATTACAGGCCTCTCTCATCTTTTTAAGTGGGAGAACTTGCACAATTGGTGGCTGACTAAATACTTTTTTGCCCCACTGTATATAAAACGTATGAACATGTAGGCTGAGCAAACATTTAACAAGAACACAAATTACATAAAGCAATACTTACAGTTGAAGTCGGAAGTTTACATACACCTTAGCCAAATACATTTAAACTCAGTTTTTCACAATTCCTGACATTTAATCAGAGTAAAAATTCCCTGTCGTAGGTCAGTTAGGATCAACACTTTATTTTAAGAATGTGAAATGTCAGAATAATAGTAGAGCGAGTGATGTATTTCAGCTTTTATTTATTTAATCACATTCCCAGTGGGTCAAACGTTTACATACACTCAATTAGTATTTGGTAGCATTGCCTTTAAATTGTTTAACTTGGGTCAAACGTTTCGGGTAGCCTTCCACAAGCTTCGCACAATAAGTTGGGTGAATTTTGGCCCGTTCCTCCTGACAGAGCTGGTGTAACTGAGTCAGGTTTGTAGGCCTCCTTGCTCGCACACGCTTTTTCAGTTCTGCCCACAAATTTTCTATAGGATTGAGGTCAGGGCTTTGTGATGGCCACTCCAATACCTTGACTTTGTTGTCCTTATGCTATTTTGCCACAACTTTGGAAGTATGCTTGGGGTCTTTGTCCATTTGGAAGACCTATTTGCGACCAAGCTGCAGTTGCAAACCGTAGTCTGCCTTTTTTTTATGGCGGTTCTTGAGCGGTGGCTTCTTCCTTGCTGAGCGGCCTTTCAGGTTATGTCGATATAGGACTCATTTACTGTGGATATAGATACTTTTGTACCTGTTTACTCCAGCATCTTTACAAGGTCCTTTGCTGTTGTTCTGGGATTGATTCGCACTTTTCACACCAAAGTACGTTCATCTCTAAGAGACAGAACGTGTCTCCTTCCTGAGCGGTATGACGGCTGCGTGGTCTCATGGTGTTTATACTTGCGTACTATTGTTTGTACAGATGAACGTGGTACCTTCAGGTGTTTGGAAATTGCTCCCAAGGATGAACCAGAATTGTGAAGGTATACAATTGTTTTTCTAAGGTCTTGGCTGATTTCTTTTCATTTTCCCCTGATGTCAAGCAACATCAGAAGCTTCTAAAGCCATGAAATACTTTTCTGGAATTTTCCAAGCTGTTTAAAGGCACAGTCAACTTAGTGTATGTAAACTTCTGACCCACTGGAATTGTGATACAGTGAATTATAAGTGAAATAATCTGTCTGTAAACAATTGTTGGAAAAATTACCTGTGTCAAAGTAGCTGAAAAAGCGTGCACAAAGTAGATGTCCTAAACGACTTGCCAAAACTATAGTTGGTAAACAAGAAATTTGTGGAGTGGTTGAAAAACGAGTTTTAATGACTCCAACCTAAGTGTATGTAAACTTCCGACTTCAACTGTATTTGTACTTTGAGGCGTTATGCCTTTTTAGGGCTTTTAAGCTCCTACTCCTCCCCTAACGTACCAAAAATATGTGGATTATGTCATTGTAAATGAATTGGAGAAAGACTGACACTTAAATACTGTGGCCAGTTTGTAATACCTTGTGAATTAAATTAAATTATACCACAGCATTATTGAATGCTTGTTTTTGATTGGTTAGAATGTACATTAAAACAAGATATTGGGACAGTTGGAAAAGACATTGGGACACCTTGCAATCATGACACAATAAGCACCTTCACATGCAGGCCGTACTTGCTACAAGTTACAGAAAGCTAAACCAACAACCACACAAACCAAAATTGGATACATTGTAAACGCAGGTCCAACAAGGAAAAAACGTAGCTAGCTAACTAGCATTAATACATTTTTGAAGATACTTTTTTTTGGAGCATCTGATGACCTAACATGGTGAGTGATGAACATGAATTTCTCTGGTCCCTACTGTCGCTTATAAAAAATATAAACTAAAAAAGTATTTATACCGGTAAACTAGTGCTTTCATATTATTTTCTTATGCAAATGTGGAATAAGCGTGATTTTTTTTTTTTTAAATGTAAAAGACATTTTTAGCTTTATTTAACGATAAACGCCTCTGTTCTGTACATTATCTTGGAAAAATTAACTCTGCAAAGGTACTGGGCTCCACCTCGTCCCAATGCGTTGTCCATTATTCCAAGGTAATGCACAGAATGTTGCCGTTTATCCCTTATGTATAGCGGCTGGGGGGGGGGCTCTACGTGAGAAGAGTGGGTCCACCGAGAGACTGGGGTGAGATGAGTGGAGGCACCACCAGCTATCGAAGTCATTCCAAAGGGTAGGTTTAACAAAGCAAATTAAATGTTACCATACTTTATAAGTCTCATATCATCAAAGATACTATTTATGAGGCCTTTATAGCATTTGCAAAGTCATCAACAGCTTTCATTTCAATTGAAAACAGACAATACATATAGGCCTAGAGTTTCAAGCTTTGGTTGATTTCAAATGTTATCTTCAAGTAAATCATTAATATGTTGGATTCACGTCTCCATCTCAACCAAAAATGTAAGTTTAGTCCTTAAATGTAGTCCAATTCTTTAACTTAGATTTTTGGTTGAGATGGAGACATGAATCTAACATCAATTATTAATTTGTAGACAGACTTGATATTGAATTGTGTTTGGTTGTCAACACAACCAATTACCAACATTTGAAGGAGATTAATCTTCTGCTTGGATAGTTCCATCTGTGCCAGTGACTTAGTCTTGTTTTAATTCCATCTTGTCTACAAATAAATAATTGATATGTTGGATATCCTTTAAAA
Source organism: Salvelinus sp. IW2-2015 (assembly GCF_002910315.2). Taxonomy (NCBI): domain Eukaryota; kingdom Metazoa; phylum Chordata; class Actinopteri; order Salmoniformes; family Salmonidae; genus Salvelinus; species Salvelinus sp. IW2-2015. The sequence goes on along the minus strand of NC_036863.1, from coordinate 11,354,450 downwards.
TGTTAATATTTGGTTGCGTTTTCAACCAAACAGAAATCAATATTTAGTTAATCTACAAATTAATAATTGATGTTGGATTCACATAAAAAGTTAAGGCTATCGTACAAACTAATGTACCAGTATTTATTCAACATTAAAATGAGTAACACATCCATGGCCACATTTTGAGTTAAGCCTACAGTAACTTCTTATGTAATCATAATCAAGATAGCATGCAGGTCGCTGGTCTGTGGAGATATTCACAACTGCTATAATAATATGCACAGAATCTCAAACAGCTTGGATCACTTGCATTATGTACTTTTAATGCAATCTCAACTGCAATTCAGGTCATTTAGTTGTGCTATGAGATGAAGCACAGTGATAAAATGTATTTCCATTTTAACTTTGTTGTGCTTTTAAATGGTTGAAAGCCCAGTGATAACACAATGGGATTTCAACAAACTTCGGACCTGTCTTTTTGAGTGGGTGAATAAAGGTTGAAATCTCATTGAACAATGTCTCAACCAAATATTACCCAAATGTCCATGTTGAAATGATGTGGTGTGCCCAGTTATCCTCAATGTGATCTCTGGGGAATGTGATGTGAATGAAGTATGTCTCTCCCAAATCTTCACTGTCATCTCTTTAATGCGTGTACAGTATTCAGCCTGATGGTAAATTGTGTTCAGGTGTGCCAAGGTTAGTGGACCCTGGTGAGAGGGGATCATCGTTCAGTCATCGCCCTGTCGTCATGCTTTGTCAACACAGAGATTACCACAACTGCTATTTTCACTCCTTCAGTTCCCCCCACGCTATCTGACAGACATTTACTCCATAATGTTCCAACAGAACAATGGAGATAAAGCCCGGGAATGCACTCAGGGACTGCACTTTCAAAAAAAGACCTCTTCTAATGGTGTAAACACAACCTCTCTGGGCTCACACTCCAGTGCCCTAAACTTCTGACTGTATCAGGAGGAGTTTACTCTAGCTGCAACTAATAGAACAAAAACAATTGTAGGAGTATCCAAATCATGAAATAATACAGCTAGCAGAACATTCAAATATAGCATAATTGTTGCCATGTATCTGAAGACACAAGTAGATTAGCTAATGGCTAATGGCTAATGTTGGCTAATGTTACTGAAATTCTATTAAAACGACAGACTGGTTAACTTCTAAACACACATCTTCATTAGCACATACTTGTCAAGTCAAACTATATTGCCAGATGCTCAGCAGTAGGCAATGTTATAACATTGAACATATAATCTTAATACAGTATTAACTAATGAAAGAAAGGCATTACATTATTCCAAGACCAAATGCCAAGGATAGCTCCGTCATCTTCCCTGTGAGACATCACCATACACATGCTCATTAAGCAATATGACGTCCTCTATACTCTCATGTCCATATTTCCTAAGAGCTGAAATGGGTGAAATGCCATGATACCTTAAATGCTGTATACACCATGTCTATCAGTAACAGGGATTATCCACCATGTTACACACTCCTGTATTATCTTCAAAAAGCTATGAGATGCCAAGGGTAAACAAGTACAAACACACACCTATCCAGGAGTCAGATTCAGGTGCACCTTACCTGTCCACTAGTCGGTGATGCACCTGCTGGAGTGAAAGAGAGATAGAGGAAGAGGTAGATAGATTGACCACTCACCTGCTTTCAGAAGATGGACATTTAGCTCCTCACCACTCTCACCAGGCTGCCTCCAGTACACAGCTGTGTTCCATCCAGCTGGGAACATCCACAGAGTTTAAAAGAAGTGAGGAGAGGACTGGAGAAAGACTGAGGGGTGGTGGTTGTTGTGGTGATGGTGGGAGGGGAGGAGGGGGGTGGACATCCAAACAGAGGAGCACTTCTCGTCCACTTCCAGCAGGATTAACGGTACTGTAATAATGGGAGTCCCAGAAAACAGCCGAATCCTCGCCTAGGGCATCCAATGGATTTCAAAAGGAGCAGGGAGAAAGAGAATACTTGAATGAGAGAAGCAGAGAAAGTGTAAGCCCCTGCCGAAGCTCTGGAAGGAACTTTACTAAAAGAGGCAGGTGCAAATTTTACCGGGGATAGTGTTCAACTTAATCAGAAATCAGTGTTTGGGGAAAGGGGAAAGTGGGGAGGGGGACTTTGAGAGTGCAGAAAGAGGGAGAGAGAGTGTGTAGAAAGTGAGGGAGAGAGCAAATAAGAGATCCTGTAAATGAGGGAGGAAAGACTACACAAGCAAAGGCAAAATATTGAAACTAGACCTTATTTCCCTCCAAGCATGGAAGGCAAAACGGTTTAAACAAATAGGATTTTGGACATAAATGTCAGCCCCTTGGATTGGGCCCTGATCACCCCCATCAGCCCTGTCGAAAGGGTCTGTCTATGTATGGCTAAAGCTTTCTACCGGAGTGACTCAGACCCAGCCAAAGCAGCCCAGTCTCACTCTGGGTTATTTTATGGACACAAAGAGAGAGAGAGAAACACACAGACTAAAACCCTGCTTTTTCAAGACCTTGGGTAGTTTGAGTTACAGAATTAACATGAGTCACTTAGAACACACTGTGTGCTTCTCTTTAATTAGGGACGGCCTCATTTACAGGGACACACAGCGCACCTCATTTCCATAGATCCTGGAGAGATTAGGCATAAGAGAAATCGTAGGTGGATGCGTGCTGATAGGGTCTGGGAAGGAGAGGGGAGTCAGTCATGTCTTTGTTGTAAGGGGGACAGTGGAGGTAACTGGAGAGGTGGGAGCAGGATGTGTGAAAGGCTGCAGGACTGAGGGTCGACCCGGGGCTCCCATTGACCAGTGTAGGGGCTCTCTGTGGAGGATTCTTTTACACCTCCCATACCTTGTTGTGTAAAATGCACATACTCTTAACCAACCTGTGAAAGAGAGCGACACACAAAAGGGGACAAAAAACAACATGATCCCAGTGGGCCTGCCGGGACCGGGATCCTCCTGTGCTAGCGGTCAGTGTTTTGGGAAATGTCGAGGACAAGGAGAAGTGGGAGAAATTGAGATGGGGACGATAGGCCTGATTTTCACTTGAACCTCTCTCTCTCGCATGGACTCACTCACACTCTCATCTGCCCAAACAAAATTCTTTAGACAACAAGGACATGATAGGACATGATAGAGGATAATGGTCGCTCCCTCTCCATTTAGCTCACTGGGAATGGGGACAGTGTTGTATAATCAAATTGGTTGTTACATACTCAGCTCAGCTGAGGTGACACTGCATATTTGCCCCATGTAAGGTGTGTACACATCTATGCCGAAATGGAGGACAGGAGGGCATAGATATTTCCAGGAACATAGTCTTGCTAAGGAGGTTGACCTATGACTAAATGGTCTGATTGTCGTTTCAATTGTAAAAAAGTTGAGAAAATAAAACAGTCATGGTTGAAACGGACTGATCCAGTTACCTCAATAAGTAAAAAAGCATTACATCAACCGTTTATGTGGGACCACAGTGACAGGTGAGAACAAAGTCGGGCGTATCAAACATCAGAAGTTCTGGAGAGCCCATCAAGCTTGACCCCCCCCCCCCAATTTTTTTTTTTAAATCCTGGAATGGATTCTGGGTGAGCTCAGCGCAAGTCACCCAATCCCCAGAGGGGGCCACTCCATATCAACACTCTAACCTCCCCCTATGCCCAGCAGTTGGCCTTGCCCTCCTCTCCTCTTCTTTCCTCCACAATGTAGAACCTCCTTGTGGTAACCCAAATCCACCTTCCCTAAAGACTCCTTCTCCTGGGCACACAATGGGCTCCGTTCAGCCCAAACTGCCCTTGGTCCAGCTCCATAATGCAATGGGGGAGATCAGGATACCGCCTGCCGGGCCAGGTCTTAGATACGGGACAAGGGCGTGAAGAGGTAACGCAACAACTCACCCCCCACCACCTCCCAACCTCGGCGTGACCCTGCATTAGCGGGGCAGCCTCGTTTTCACAGCCTGGTAACCCCATCACCAGCCTGTTTGTCTCCAGAAGCCTAGACTTCCCTCTGTGGAGGAACTGGAACTGGTGGGCCTGGTGCTCCAGTCAGAGAAGGCCCAGGCCAAGGAGACCTCAGCCCAAACCCCTGCCTGGTGACAGAGCTTCTGCTGGGGCTGGAAGTTGGGATTTAAAGCCGGCCAGCTGAATTGGCTGAGGGAGGTCGTGATGGCATCAGCCAAATGTGTCTCATGTGGTTCACAGTCACACCATGCCTGGAGGATGGGGAGTGAGGGGAGGAGGAGCTTTCGGCACCTCCAGGCTGGGTGACACCAATTAAGCCTGATTATTTTGCAGCCAAGTTGTTGCAGTGATCCAGGCGGTTGTGGGACTGGCTCCAGTTGGAAGACTTGAGCTCCGTGGTGGTGACTGCATTAGTTGGCTTTTTCAGTACTCCCACAAAACAGCAGGTCAGGAAAGCAATACTTCCGATCAGTCAAAACTATAAATGATGACTTACCTAAAGCCAGTGGATCATAATCAAATGGCCACCCAGACTATTTGCAATGCCCCCCTCCTTTGACACCGCTGCTACTCTCTGTTGTTATTATCGATGCATAGCCACTTTAATAACTCTACCTACATGTACACTTTACCTCAACTAACCAGTGCCCCCGCACATTGACTCTGTACCGGTACCCCTCTGTATATAGTTTTGCTATTGTTATTTTACTGCTGCTCTTTAATTACTTGTTACTTTTATTTCTTATTCGTATTTTTATTTAAACTGCATTGTTGGTTAGGGGCTCATAAGTAAGCATTTCACTGTAAAGTCTAAACCTGTTGTATTCGGCGCAGGTGACTAATACAATTTGATAGGTCTTGCAGACACGGCTCAACAAGAATAGTTAGAAAGACACCAGCCAACAAGAGTGCATACATCATTTGCATCAGGAACCGACAACTCAATTTACAAAGGTGAGAGGCCAACGAGAATGCACCTGAGGAGGAAGGTTTCCCATTTCGATAGAAGGGAATAAGGTATGACGTGACATGATACATGTCTGTGAATATCCTCAGATGCCACAGAGTTGTCAAGTCACACCCAGACCTGTATAACCTCTATCCCACTAAATGTGGACCCATTTGGGATATGAGAAGCACCTCTGAGCCTAATCTGAAGTCCCTAATGGGTCTTGAGTTCCAGTTGACACCCTTCACCGGGATAGTGTTGCACTGGAGTTGCCTTGAGAAGGGGTCTTGTGGTGGTGGACATAACTATACCACTCATAGGCTCCGGATTAAATACATTTTGGTGGGAAGTGAAGGATGGGAGTAGAGAGGGGAATCCCCAGAAACCCAACACCTGACACCTATGGAATGGAAACATAGCTGCAGCTTAAACATGAATGCAGGAGAGAACCTAGGTTTGTGGAATGGACCTGACGTGTCTACCTTACCGAGCCCACAAGGCTACTGCAGCCTATGAAATGGAGCTGCATTGGCTGGATTTGAAGCAGGCAGCGTTTACAAAATCGTCAGTGGAAGTGCTTACATCGTATCGTCTGAGAATTGTAGATTGGAAAGCAGTCGTGGTCATCCCCCTCTTCAAAAGGGGGAGACACTCTAGACCCAAACTGTTACAGACCTATATCCATCCTGCCCTGCCTTTATAAAGTCTTCGAAAGCCAACTTAACAAACAGATCACCGACCATTTTGAATCCCACCGTACCTTATCCGCTATGCAATCCAGTTTCCMAGCTGGTCACGGGTGCACCTCAGCCACGCTCAAGGTCCAAAACGATATCTTAACCGCCATCGATAAAAGACAGTACTGTGCAGCCGTCTTCATCGACCTGACCAAGGCTTTCGACTCTGTCAATCACCACATTCTTATCGGCAGACTCAACAGCCTTGGTTTCTCTAATGACTGCATCGCCTGGTTCACCAACTACTTCTCAGATAGAGTTCAGTATGTCAAATCGGAGGGCCTGTTGTCCGGACCTCTGGCAGTCTCTATGGGGGTGCCACAGGTTTCAATTCTCGGGCCGACTCTCTTCTCTGTATATATCAATGATATCGCTCTTGCTGCGAGTGACTCTTTGATCAATCTCTATGCAGACGACACCATTCTGTAAACATCTGGCCCTTCTTTGGACACTGTGTTAACAAACCTCCAATCGAGCTTCAATGCCATACAACACACCTTCCATGGCCTCCAACTGCTCTTAAACGCTAGTAAAACTAAATGCATGCTCTTCAACCGATCGCTGCCCGCACCTGCCCGCCCGACTAGCATCACTACTCTGGACAGTTCTGACTTAGAATAGGTGGACAACTATAAATACCTAGGTGTCTGGCTAGACTGTAAACTCTCCTTCCAGACTCCTATTAAAGCATCTCCAATCCAAAATTAAATCTAGAATCGGCTTCCTATTTCGCAACAAAGCATCCTTCACTCATGCTGCCAAACAAACCCTCGTAAAACTGACCATCCTACCGATCCTCGACTTCGGCGATGTCATTTATAAAATAGCCTCCAACACTCTACTCAACAAATTGGATGCAGTCTATCACAGTGCCCTCCGTTTTGTCACCATAGCCCCATATACTACCCACCACTGCAACCTGTACGCTCTCTTTGGCTGGTCCTCGCTACATATTTGTCGCCAAACCCACTGGCTACAGGTCATCTATATGTCTTTGCTAGGTAAAGCTCTGCCTTATCTCAGCTCACTGGTCACCATAGCAACACCCACCCATAGCACACGCTCCCGCAGGTATATTTCACTGGTCATCCCCAAAGCAAACACCTGCTTTGGCCGCCTTTCCTTCCAGTTCTCTGCTGCCAATGACTGGAACGAATTGCAAAAATCACTGAAGTTGGAGACATATCTCCCTCACTAACTTTAAGCATCAGCTGTCAGAGCAGCTTACCGATCGCTGCAGCTATACACAGGCCATCTGGAAATAGCCCACCTACCTCATCCCCATATTTGTTTTTCTGCTCTTTTGCACACCAGTATTTCTACTTGCACATCCTCATCTGCACATCTATCACTCCAGTGTTAATTGTTAACTTGTAATTACTTTGCCACTATGGCCTTTATTGCCTTACCTCCTTACTTCATTTGCACACACTGTATACAGATTTTCTATTGTGTTATTGACTGTAGTTTGTTTATCCCATGTGTAACTCTGTGTTGTTGTTTTTGTCGCACTGCTTTGCTTTATCTTGGCCAGGTCGCAGCTGTAAATGAGAACTTGTTCTCAACTGGTCTACCTGTTTAAATAAAGGTGAAATAAAAAATAAACATTAAAAACAACCATGTGACGATATGGTCCTTAGCCTCTTTATGTTAGCATACAGTTCATTTAAAAAGTCAAAGAAACACGCAATACTTTATTCCTTAGTCCAATATTTACTTGTAAATAATATAAAACAAACCTAATTATATAACAATTTCCTCCTGGTTTCTTTGGCATTCATTGATACAAAGAACACTTCCACTTACCAACTATATTGAATTCCTTGAAGTACATACAGTAAGTAGCAGAAAATATCCATTGTTATCACGTAATACAAGAAGTTCTAGGTAAATAGGATGTGAAATAGGGCTGTAAAATAAAGCATTGCCAAAATAAAAGAGAAAACCATAAAACATCACCATAAAGCAAAACGTCCTCATAAAACCAAAGTATCTAAAACATTTATTTCCAGATATCAAGGCGATGGTAAAAGGTTGTAGACAGAAGTGAATTACAGTGCTACGAATTGTCAGATTTAACAGTCTGCAGGAAAACATTGGTACATAAATGATCTATTTGTGTGCATTTAATTTGATTTTAGCCAAAGACAAAATAAAAAAAAATATTTTTACTGGAGGCATTGATGCTTTCAGAAAAAATCTTAATCACTAAACAATAGTTATCGATCTGATCATCCTCCAATAACTTCATGTAACATCAGATAAACACATATGTACTATAGTATACACTTTTAGCGTAGGTCCCTCTAATTTGTTAAAAGTCCATGCAATCCCAAATATTAAATGGCCCACTAAAAAAAATCCATGATCCCAGCCCACATACAGTATTACACACTTTACCATTACCAATCATGCAAACACAACATATTAAAAGGATCAAGAAGCACCTGAGATTCACCTAAAATAATTCCCAAAGGACAAAAGTCCTCCAGTTATTTAAACAAAGCCTAGCTGTGACAGATAGTCACGTTTATTCAGCTTTTGCAAACGTTATTTTCTTAAGTTTTTCCACATAATATGTAACGTAAAAACAGAGGAATTTAGATTAAAAAGGGAAATGTAATTGGTAGAGTAATTGGTAAATAAACCCAGTATGTGGTTCACCTTGGTTTACTGATGTCTCCAATCTATAAGAGTAGATAACCTCTCCCTGATGCAAACGTTGAGTGAAATGAACCATAGGACTGGGCAACAACAAGTGGTGATTTCCCATTGGTCATTTCTCACATCTATCCGCCAATTGGAGAATGTCTCTGAATCAGAAGACACCTATTGGACAAAATGCACCAATGGGAGAGCACAAATTCTGGGGGTGCATCATTGACCCAGGGTCGACTAAAACAATGGACACTGGTTCCAGTGCAGGTGTGAGACGGGGCGAGAGGACGAGAGAGGGAGCGATAGAGAGAGGTGAGGAAGGCCACAGCCTGTTGGGCGAACCAATTGAAATCCAAGCACAGAGGAAGTGACCGTGACACAGTGGCCGGTGTGTGGTTACCCAGTGAGGTTGGCCTGGGGTTCTCCTTCCAACACCCACTCCCCCTCACATCCCATCCCCACTCCCCTCAGCAAGGGGGTAGAGAGCTGCTCCATTCATGAGGAAACAGACAGCAAGACGACCTGAAGCAACCTGAGCGCAGTGCACCTCCCCTCCTCCTCTTTCCGCCAGGTCACCTGTGTGAGTTGAGGTCAGTGATGTTCCGTGTGGTCTCTGTGTCACAAGCTCTATTATCCTCAAAGCTCAATGGAGCAAGTCTCTCAGTGCACCACCCTCCAATTTTGACTCAGAGGTTATCTCAGGACATCTGAAGCACGTGGTTCAAGACTGAGTGGGAGAGAGGGGGACTATGCTATTGTGTTAACATTAACTTAAAAACCATAAATATTTCTGATAAAACTCTCTTCTGTGCTCTCTTTTGACAGACCAAACGCAATGGAAAATCACAGTGGTGACAATAGCGGTGCTTCGCACCTAGCCATAACTTGACCCCTCAGTGTGATAGTGTGCGTGTAGCATACATGTGTGAGTCGTGTGTGTATACAGTAAGAGGCTTTGCTAATAAACATCTTTACAATCAATGTACTTTAGGAAACAGAATAAAACCATTAAAAAAAAAGAGACTGCATAGAAAGTTGGTGGCCAGAAGCTGGTCAGTCTGTAATTAAGTTCTGAGTCCTCCACACACACCACTTCTTAGGAGTCTGAGGAGGTGGATGAGATGGTGCGGCTCTTGGTTTTGGGCACCACCAGGATCTCATCCCCGTCTTGGATCATGTACGAGTGGAGTGCCCGGCTGCCGTACTTCATCTCCTCAGGTCCCAGTGCAGAGCCCAGCTCGCGGGCAATGTAGTACAGTCGCATGCCGTTGGCTGGCAGCCCCACCAGCGCCCTGAGCTCCTTCTTGAGCTCCCCAACCGTCTGCTCCAGCCGCAGGCTCAGCTCCTCCGTCCGCTCGCCCCAGCGCACCTCCAGGGTGGCCGTGCAGGGCGGACGCAGGTCCACCTCTGCCAACGGGGCAAGCTGCCCGTACTTGGACACCAGGACGTGGTACCTTTTGAGATAGGACAGGATGGATGGGAGGTTGGGATTGGTCATTCGTTCGAGAATAGTGGTGATTGGTCATTTGACAGGCACTCTTGTCATACTCCATAATGACAAAGTGAAAAATAGATTTTTTGAAATGTTTGCACACGAATAAAAAAAATTCAACAGAAATACCTTATTTACATAAGTATTCAGACCCTTTGCTATGAGACTCGAAATTGAGCTCAGGTTCATCTTGTTTCCATTAATCATCCTTGAGATGTTTCTACAACTTCAGCGGAGTCCACCTGTGGTAAATTCAATTGATTGGACATGATTTGGAAAGATACACACCTGTCTATATAAAAAGTTCTCGAGCTGGCCGCCCAGTGAAACTGAGCAATCGGGGAAAAGGGCCTTGGTCAGGGAGGTGACCAAGAACCCGATGGTCACTCTGACAGATTCTAGATTTCCTCTGTGGAGATGGTTTCCTTCCCAAAGGTTCTCCCATCTCTGCACACCAATCAGGCCATTATGGTACAGTGGCCAGACGGAAGCCACTCCTCAGTAAAAGGCACATGACGGCCCGCTTGAAGTTCGCCAACAGGCACCTAAAGACTCTCAGACCATGAGAAACAAGATTCCCTGGTCTGATGAAACCAAGATTGAACTCTTTGGCGTGAATGCCAAGCATCACATCTGGTGGAAACCTGGCACCATCTTTACAGTGAAGCACGGTGGTGGCAGCATCATGCTGCTGGGATGTTTTTTAGCGGCAGGGACTGGGAGACTAGTCAGGACTAAGGCAAAGATGAACCGAGCAAAGTATAGAGAGATACTTGATGAAAACCTGCTCCAGAGACTCTCAGGACCTCAGACTGGGGCGAAGGTTCGCCTGTCAAAAGGACAACGACCCTAAGCACACAGCCAAGACAATGCAAGTGTGGCTTCGGGACAAGTCTCTGAATGTCCTTGAGTGGCCCAGCCAGAACCCGGACTTGAACCAGATCGAACATCTCTGGAGAGACATGAAAATAGCTGTGCAGCGACGCTCCCCATCCAACTGACAAAGCTTGAAAGGATCTGCAGAGAAGAATGGGAGAAACTCCCCAAGTACAGGTGTGCCAAGCTTGTAGCGTCATACCCAAGAGGACTCAAGGCTGTAATCGCTGCCAAAGGTGCTTCATCAAAGTACTGAGTAAAGGGTCTGAATACTTATGTAAATGTGATATCCGTTTATTATTTTTAATAGATTTGCAAACATTTCAAAAAATCTGTTTTTGCTTTGTCCTTATGGGGTATTGTTTGTAGATTGATGAGGGGGAAAAAAGACAATTTAATCCATTTTAAATTCAGGTTGTAACAACAAAATATGGAGAAGGTCCAGGGGTGTGAATACTTTCCAAATGCCTTCAGAACGTATTCACACCCCTGGACCTTCTCCACATTTTGTTGTGTTACAGCCTGAATTTAAAATTGATTAAATTGAGATTGAGGTATTATGTGTAGGCCAGTGACACAATGTCAAAGTGGAATTATGTTTTTAGAAATTTTTATAAATTAATTAAAAAAGAAAAGCTGAAATGTCTTGAGTCAATAAGTATTCAACCCCTTTGTTATGGCAAACCTAAATAAAGTTCAAGAGTAAAAATGTGCTTAACAAGTCACATGATAAGTTGCATTGCATTGACTCACTCTGTTGCAATAAGTGTTTAAGATGATTTTTTAATGACCATCTCTAGCTGCTTGCTACTTTCAGTCTGCTACTCTGTGGCAATATACACCGCTGTCCTGGTCCAAACAAGCTAAAAAACGATGCCCAAACTGTGGTAAGACCGAAGAACTCAAAAGCGGTGGCCTGTGACATTTGTGATTTGTTTGTTCACATAAAGTGTGGAGATATCCAACCCTTGTCATATAATGAACCTGTAAAGTCTCAAAGTAACATTTAACTTGTTTGCAATGTATGCTGCTTAAATGCGGTGCCAAACATTGGGTTGCTGGACACAAGCAGGGATGATGAGTGCAATCTAGATGAGATAGTCGACTTGTCAGTAGTGGGGACAGAAAATGACATGTTTGACTGTTTCAATCGGAGAGGACTTCACTGTATCCATGTGAACGCATGGAGCCTGCAACCGAAATGAGAGGAATTAAAACTCCTCGCTTCTAACACCTGGGCTGCAATAGTTGCTGTGACAGACATGTCTTGATGGGTCAATTGAGGACAATGAGGTTGAGCTAACGGGTTATAGCATTCATAGAATTCACCGAAACGGTGGCGGTGTGTTTTTACTAGGTATTAAGTGTTTTTTAACCCTTGTTTATAACTGAAAATAGGTATTGAAGTTGCATGGGTAGATATACTTCTTCCTAAATGTCGTCCTGTCACTGTTGGTGTCTGCTATTGGCCTCCTGAGCAGAATAATGTCTATGATTTACTTGAATCGATGTGATCACAATGTATTTGCTGATAAGGAATGTATTCTGCTTGGTGATTTTAATACAAATATGCAGTTATCACCTAAGAACAGTACACAAGTAAATGCCCTATATAACTTTAATCAGTTATTTGGACTGAAACAACTGATTGTTGAGCCAAACTGGGTGAGTATTGACAGTAAATCAACTTTGGACTTGATTATTGTATCAGACCAAGAGAACATGTCAGTCAGGACTTTTAAATATTGGTTTTAGTGATCATATGGTAACCTACTGTACCTGTAAGCAATCCAAAATGCTGCTTGAGCCAGGTAATAACTACATGAAGGTACAGTCTATGAAACAATACTTAAAGGAACGTTTTGTAGAAGTACTTGGGAATTTGGATTGGTCTCATGTACTAACCTGTGATGTTGATCAAGCTTGGTATCTATTTAAAGATCTGTTTGTCTGCACTCGACTCTCTGGCTCCGATGAAACAAATTTGAATCAAACAGTGGTCAGAGAAATCGATCACCTCCGAGATCTTAGACCTCATAAGGAAAAGGGATCGCTACCTGGCCAAATTCAAAAGGACAAATCTACAAAACGATTATGATGGTTATATTAACTATAGGCAAGATACAAAACGGATAAGGCCAAATCCCAACATTATATAGACATTGTTAATGACAACTTACACCAGCCTCGTAAACGGTGGTAAATTTAAGAACATTGGCTCAAACTCCCCATAAGGTAAAATCCTGTAATATTGGCCTGGATATTATTATGTTTTATGCTATGACTGCTCTGGACACTATGGCCAGTCTTTCATTAACAACTTTTACCATAGCAAAGGTATGTTTGAGCCATGCATGGTAACAGAGGACAAAGTTTCCAATCTACTATGCTTAATGAGCACAAACAAAGCAAATGGGCTGAATAACCTTCCTGCAAGATTCATAAAGGATAGCGCTTGTGTCACTGCTAAAATGATAACACATATTGTAAACCTTTCTATTAGTGCTGGTACATTTCCCAATGATCTCAAAATAGTCAGGGTGGTTACACTCCACAAGAAGAGCAGTAAGACAAATTTAGGAAAATACAGGCCTGTGTCGATCCTCAGCACCTTATCCAAAGTTGTTGAGAGATTTGTTTTTAAAATCAACTTGAGGGATACCTTCAAGCACAAACTTCTTTATGAACTCCAATCTGGCTTTAGAACAGCTCATTCCACTGATACTTGCCTTATCCACCTTTTTGACCGCATCAAGCAGGAAAGTGAGAAGGGGAACTATGCAGGTATGGTCATGTTAGACTTGCAGAAAGCATTTGACACTGGACCATGATATTCTCCTGATGAAAGTGAAAATGCATGGGTCTAAATGATGGAGCAGTGAATTGGTATAGGTCTTATCTGAACAACAGAACACAAGTATGTAATGTTGGTGATGTTCTGTCAGAGGCCAAAGAAATATCCTGTGGAATACCGCAGGGATCAATTTTAGGGCCCCTCTTATATACGTTAATGGTATGCCAGAAACAGTAAAGTGTAAACTACTATTTTATGCTGATGACTCAGCCATACTGGTATCAGGGAAGGATACAGTTTACATAGAGGAGACCCTGAGTAAGGATTTGCATTTTGTTAGAGATTGGCTGACTGACACCAAATTGTCGCTACATTTAGGAAAAACTGAATCGATTTTGTTTGGAACAAAACTTAGATTGCTTAGGGCTGACAAGATAAAGGTAAACTGTGCAGGCAAGGAGAGTGAATCTAAAACAAGTGTACCTTATCATGGTCTGTCCCTACATCAATCCCTGGTAAAATTATTTCTAAAATGGTGTACAAATTTACATTTTTTAAAATCATAACACTAGATATTTTAACATTAAAGTTAAGAAACTGCTGGTCTCAACCTTGATTCATTTTGATTATGCCTGCTCTGCTTGGTATAGTGGGCTATGAACAAAGTTGAAAAAGAGAATGCTGGTCATGCAAAATAATGTTATCAGTTATATGCTTAATGTTCCCTCTAGGACACATATAGGGGTACAGGAGTTCTGAGAGGTGGGCTTGTTACCTTTGAAGTGCAGAGTGGACCAACTTAAATTTAATCATATGTTTGACATCTTAAATTATCGTGCTTCAGGCTATATGAAAAACCACATTGATATGGGTCTTTAACCAACACAGTCACAATACCAGAGCTAGTGTTATGTCTTGTAAAATCGCAAGAGTAAACAGTACTGCGAGGAGCACGTTTTTTCATACAGGCATTTGTCTATGGAATAGCCTTCCCTTGGAGATCAAGCAAAGAAAAAGTATAAGCTTTAAAAAGCAGGCAAAGGTTTTTCATTTGGACAAGGTTGTCTAACATGCTGACCAGACCGTACACGTCGCGTGCGCGAGCGTCGCAAAATAAATTTAGAAATCCATGTTATTCAATTATTGCGCACGCCAACGAGCGTCTGCGATGCCAAGGGCTAAAATAGAACTCATTCCTATTTCTGACGCAGATCGCGCTGCAAGTCCTGCCTCTCCCATCTCCTCATTGGTTTATAGAAGCATGTACCCACGTGCCATCTCCTCATTGGTTTATAGAAGCAGGTACCCACGTGCCATCTCCTCATTGGTTATACCCACGTGGGTGATAGAAAGACGAACTGTTTTGCAGGTAGTCGTGGTAATACAATGAAAGTTTAGATGCGATCCCCATATAATTTAAACGATGAAAAAGCCTGGAAGGAGGAGAGATGACTAGAAACGATTCGGTTGGCCGTTTTATGTGTGGATTAATTGTCGGAGTAGAGATCCTTGTGCATTTCAGGTAAAATAACAACTCAATGTTTATATCCCAGGACAAATTAGCTAGCAACAGCAAGCTAGCTAAATAGGACAAATTAACGTTAGCTAGCAAGTGCAAGCTAACTAGCTAAATTACCATACATGTTTAATGCTTTTCGACCTGTCCCCAAATTAATGTCATTGGTTCAGAGTTTGTTTTGATATTTTAACCTGCGTGTCGTGATCCTGCGTTTGGTGTGGGGGTGCAAAATAAATTTATGCACGGTGGCGCACGCGCGCAGCCGGTTTGGGCAAGGCGTAAGTAAGAGAAACCACTCCACTGCCCCTTGCGCCCCCTACTGCTGGTCAGGTGTATTTATTTGAATGATAGGTATGATGTGCAATGAAGATTGTTTTTTAAGGTTGAAATGTGAAATGAATATGGTTGATTTTTAAGGCTAGGGAAAAGTGCAGTGAATAGTGCCACTTTTTAGGATGTCAATATAAATGAATGTATTTATGGTCGTTTGTAATTTTGTCTAGCCTTTTATTCATTTTGTGTTATTGTATTTGCCAATCGAGGACCACGTTGGAAACAAGCGTTTTAATTAATAATTTTAAGTGATATCCTCTGGGTCCACATTGTACATTTTGTTGTATGTCTGTTAGCCAAAATAAATTCAATTCAATCTCATCTCTGTACCCCACACATAGACTTGTCTGTAAGGTACCCGAGTCGAGTAGTTAATTTCAAACACAGATTCAATCACAAAGAACAGTGAGGTTTTCCATTGCCTCGCAAAGAAGGGCACCTATTGGTAGATGGGTTAAAAAAAGCAGACATTGAATATCTCTTTGAGCATGGTGAAGTTATTAATTACACTTTGGATGGTGTATCAATACACCCAGTCACTACAAAGATACAGGCGTCCTTTAATGGCTGTGATAAGCGATAACCGAGGATGGATCAACAACATTGTAGTTACTCCACAGTACTAACCTAAATGACAGAGTGAAAAGAAGGAAGCCTGTATAGAATAAAAATATTCCAAAACATGCATTCTGTTTGCAATAAGGCATTAAAGTAAGCTTTTAAAAAATGTGGCAAAGAAATTAGCTTTAGGTCCTGAATACAAAGCTTTATGTTTGGGGCAACAACACATCACTGAGTACCACTTCATATTTCAAGCAGGGTGGTGGCTGCATCATGTTATGGGAATGCTTGTCATCACCAAAGACTAGGGAGTTTATTAAGATAAAAGAAACCGAATAGAGTCAAGCACATGCAAAATCCTAGAGGAAAAGTCTGCTTTCTAACAAACACTGGGAGACATCAGCTTTTCATCAGGACAATAACCTAAAACACAAGGCCAAATATATACTGAAGTTGCTTACGACACTGAATGTTCCTGAGGTGCCTAGCTACAGTTTTGACTTAAATCGGCTTGAAAATGTATGGCAAGACTTGAAAATGTCTGTCTAGCACTGATCAACAACCTACTTCACAGAGCTTGAAGAATTTTTTAAATAATAAATGTTCAAATATTGTACAATCCAGGTGTGCAAAGCTCTCCAGAAAGACATAGAGCTGTAATTGCTGCCAATGGTGATTCTAACATGTATTCGCTCAGGGTTGTGAATACTTATGTAAATTATATAATTCCGTATTTAATTATCAATACATTTGCAAAAGTTCATACTAACAAATTTTCACTTTGCATTATGGGGTAATTGTGTATAGAATGGTGAAGAATTTTTATTTATTTAAATCAATTCTGAATTCGTGGCTGTAACAAAATGTGGAATAAGTCAAGGGGTATGAATACTTTCTGAAAGCACTCTACATTATGGGAAACAGACCATTTTAATCCCACATGTTTTGCAGACGTTGTGATGTACTCTCAAACAAGCATATTCTTTTTCAGTTTAATACACAATGAATATATCTGCAAGATAACACCAGCAAAAACAGTGAAAAGGTTTGCAGTTTTTAATAGTCTAATCGCCATCTAAGAAAAATGCTTTATCTAACACTGTGGGGGTAAGTTGGGACAAATGTGTTAGTGAATGAGTGTGTGCTCGCTAAGAGTGGTGTGCTCGTTCGGAAAACACAGTGAACCCTCTACCCCTCTCTCAGCCGTGAGAAAGCCCCCCCCAACCCTCAAGGGAACACTGAGGTAGAGATAAGGAACGATTAAATAAAATCCCAGAGAAAAAGCCTTTCTCTTTTCAAAGCTACTATACCATCTGGGCCAATCAAAGCAATTTCCCCTTCCCACCCTCAAAACCCCGCCTGGCCAGGGTTTCAGTGCGTGTGTGTGCCACCGCCATGGGAATTCTACTCCAAGGCCCCAGTCAGTGCACAAAGTGCCATTCTGTGAGAAGCCCATTTCTACTCTCACTTAAAGGTCTCATTTAATGTGGTAACTAACCACTCGTACACCTCTGTATAAAATTGCGAGAGATAATGGAGGTATGGTAACGCTAAATGCCATTTTTAATGGTCCTAGCTTAGTGTGGTGCCTGAAAAAAAGCTGTGGCATTCATTTAATACCCGTGTTTCTATACACGGCCAAAAGTATTGGGGCTAATACCTTACCTTGTATCTACCCTAGATCTCTTAGGGACTTATCGTCTGGCATTTCATGCCTCTCTCACTCCCTGTTCTTTAATCCTCCTCAGCTGCCTGGTTGAGAGATGACATGCTAAAAGGTTTGTGTTACGTTGCATTTCCTCACTTCCCCCGGTATGCCCTCAATCCCCTTCCTCTGTCTCTTAATAATGACCCCATGCCCCATCTCTACATATCACAAGCCCCTTCCTCTGTCTCTTAATAATGACCCCATGCCCCATCTCTACATATCACAAGCCCCTTCCTCTATATAACCCCCCCTTCTTTACCCAGACCCCTCTGTAGCCCCTTCTTTCTCTCCTTACCTCAAGTGCACTCCTCTCTCCACACCACACCCCTCTTGTAAACCCCTCCCCTCTCTCTCCTTACCCCAAGCCTCCCCAGTCTCTCCACTCTCCAGCCTCGCATCGTTTCAATCTTCCCAAGCTGTTTCAGAAAGCCGCTTACGACCACCAAAGAGCTCTATTTTCATGTCACCTGACCATAGCACTGGTTCAAATCCAAGTGCCAATTCCGTTTATCAAACTCCAAACTATGATCAGTTGACATGAAAATATTTATCTTTGGCCACGCACAACAGCAGTGGTTTTGGTGTTGAAAAACAGAAGCATATGCAGAAAAGTAGCTCATACAAAAATATGGTGGTGGATCTTTGATGTTATGGGGATTTTTATAAATTTTTGTTTTACTTCCACTGGCCCTGGGGCCCTTAAGGTCAACGCCATCATGAACTTTACTAAGTACTAGAACATTTTAGCCAAAAACCTGGTTGCCTCTGCCATGAGACTGACACTTGGCCACACGTTTGTCTTGCAGCAAGACAAAATCCACAAAAAATGTGTTTAATTGACCACAAAACCCACATTTTGCAATGGCCATCTCAGTCTCCGGTCTTGAACCCCATTGAAAACCTGTGGTTTGAATTGAAGAGGGCAGTCTTTAAGAGCAGACGAAGGCTATCAAGGATCTGGAAATATTCTGTTTGGAGGAATGGTCTAAGAACCCTCCCAACGTGTTCTCCAATCTCATAAAACATTGTAGAAAAAGGCTGTGTCGTTATCCTCGCAAGGAGAGGGTGCTACAGTATTGCAAACAGAATCTCTTTCTCTGAGCAATTGTATTAGTATAATTAGTATAATATAATAATAAATTATTTTTAGGTGATCTGTATATCTATAGCTATGACTAAGACTGAGAGACTAAGCCAAGGCTACGGTTATTCAAAGGCAGCTGTCTGTCAAATCTGTGCAGGCTGCCGTGTTCACCTGGAAGGCTGTGACCCGCTCCCCAGGCTCTGATCTCTGAGGGGAGCCGGGGGCAGGCATGGGTTACTCTGGACCCGAAAGGGGATAGCCCGGCCGCCTAAGTCCTGTCCACATCCAACACACACTCGTGCACACGCAGCAGCCTTGGTCAGCTCAAAACCATACACACACACACACACACACACACACACACACACACACACACACATCCCCCCCGCTCAAAGAAACAGGCTAACCACGCTGTTCGCGGGCGTCAGCGTGGCCAGGCGCTAAAATACAAATTGGTTCTATTTGTGACGCTCAACACGCCTCTCCCATCTCCTCATTGTTTTTTATGAGCATATACCCACATGCCATCTCCTCATTGGATTTAGGAGCATATACCCACGTGGGTGAATGAAAGATGAACTTAGGTCCACACTCCGGTAGGTTGTAGTAATGCTGTAAAGTTGGTTGCCAACCGCCATATAAAGTACAAAGAAGAAAAATAAGCCTTAAAAGGAGATGACGGAGATGACAGATGACGAGAGATTAATTAGGTTTACCATTTTATCTGTGGATTAATTGTCGGGAATAGAGGACCTTGTGCATTTCAGGTAAAATAAAACAACCCAATTTTTATATACCATGACAAATTAGCTAGCAACACCAAGCTAGCTAGCTAAATTGCCATAAATGTTTAATGCTTTTTGACCTGTCCCCAAATTAATATAATTGGTTCAGAGTTTTGATATTTTGTTCTGATATTTCAACTTGCGTGTCGTGATCTCTTCTGGTGTGGGTGAACAAAATCAACGTGCGTGCATCCGGTTTGGTCAGCATGTAAGACCCAAAAGCAAGTAAATGCTGTTTAAAAGCAAGGAGAGAGAGAGAGAGAGAGAAATATAATTAAACAGAGGAAAAGTGAGCAAAAGAAAACCAAGAAAGCGGTTTGCGGCTTTGAAACACTTCCATTGCAGTACCCTGATTAATCTGAGACACTGTGGGGACGCTGTGTTGGTTTGGAGTCATTGTTCCACTGGCAGAAACACACCTGCAGAGAAAAAGAAAACCCAAGCACCCCCCCACCAAAAAAGGCACTTTCCCCACATAATTAGGAGGACAATATTCACACAGAGCCGAGCTACAACAGGTCTGGTTACACAGGGAAATGATTCAAGCTCTCAATCTCCCCCCTTAAGGGAAAAGAAAAGAGAGAGCGAATGAACGAGTGAAGGAGGAGGAGGTCAAAAAAATAATCTACCTGCCACCTTGTGTATCGGTTTTCCGATCTGAGTATTCAGAGGCACAAAGAAGTCATTGAGTAGGCAGTGACTGGTGCCATTGTCTCGCAAAGGTTACTTTCCCCCAGTCAGGGAGCGCGCTTTCCCCCCCGAAAACCCTTCCCTCGCATTCTCCTAAGGTTAAGTGGAATGTGGCTGGCAAAAAGCGTGGGCCAATTCATTTTTATGCATGGCCCCCCCCCCCCCCAATAAAATTCCCATCATGGGAAGTCCTGAGATGACAATATGTTACGGGATGTCAGGTGTGTTAGAACACTGAGGGGAGTGTTAACATAAGCAGAGAGAGGTAGGCGGTATCTGAGAGGTACTGACTCAAAGTGATTCCTGTCCGCTGTTGAGGTTGTTGTCTCAGAGGAATGCTAGTGCTATTATGAACCAGATGGAGGTTGTTCTTATCAGAAGAAAAATGTGTGCGTGTGTTTACAGTTCCTCTGACATACAGTAGCTCTACCTCAACAGACTGGAGTGTGTATGTGTGTCAACAGTACCTCTGAGGCAGCGTCTCTTCAGAACAGTCCAGGTAATGTCTGATGAAGAACCTCTCAGCGTCTTCCCTCTCTCCTTCCGTCACCACACTCCCATTCAACACAGTCACAGATGGCAACCTGCAAAAGGACAAAGATTATGAGTGTGTGTGACACATTTACACAAATCAAACAGGTGTGTATTCAATTGTGTTTGTGTGAACCTCTTCAAGAGGTTGAATACACCCCCCCCCCCCCCCCAACTCAAACAAATAAATTATTAACACCCTACCATTGTACTTGCACTAACACCTGTACTTGCCTTTTCTCACTAGTAGTGACTTTGCCGATAGCTGATTTATTGAATAATTTTTTTAACTTGCTATTGTGACTGTGATATGTGGTTGTCTTTCCTAGCTACCTTAAGATGAAGCACTAACTCAATCACTCTGGATAAGACTAAAATGTAAATGTGTGTGTGTGTGTGTACTCACTGTGCCACAGTGAGGCTGCGTCTCTCTTTGTTGGTGTAAGGCTTCAGTAAGGGAATCCCCATCAGCCTCACCTCCTCCAGCTTAGGGAAGAAATTCAGCCTCTCTATGTCCTCCCATCGGTTAAGCCCTTTAGGACACACATGTGCAAACACACGCATGCATGCACACACCCACGGATACGGAAATGATCAGCACTCATTCTCTATGGAAGACCAGGATACAGTATTGAGTATGGCGTACAGAAGTAGTACAATACAATACATAGTCCTAATCTATTTTCACATCAGACAGATCATAGAGGGCTCTTTCAGTGATTGAATGAGTGTGTATATTAGTTTCATTTATTTAGCCTATATAAGGGGGTAAAATGCCTTTAAAACGTAGTGTTAAAATACATTGGAATGTAACAGAACTTGAGCTCTTCTCAGTAGGGTTCCCTGTCCTGCATGAAAAAGGTACAGAAGCAGAGGAGTAAGAACAGGAGAAAAGGGAAGGAAAACAGGAATAGTGGATGGAGAGTTATTAGGTAGAGGAAAGAGGGATATTTGTGTTTATACAACGGGTGGGTCTAATCCTGAATGTAGATTGAAACCGCATTCCAGAAGGTGTCTATTCCACAAGTTAACACCAGCTAAATTTATGACGTTAAAATGCCTATTTTCTCTGTTCCATCTGACTGAGCAATCCACTGTCTCATCAGCCCAGCCAGGCTGTCTAATCACCACTATAAAAAAGTATCTAGACATTATCTCACATTGTTGTTTTCAACAGCGGAGATTTGTATAAACCTTGCCGTCTGTCTCTCCGACATTTGCAACATTGTTCAAATATTCAAATTCAATCACCAGATGTCCCTCCATAGTAATGAACATTTCGGGAGTTGGGACGAGACACAGGCATGCAACTTTTCTCAGCCAGTCGAACTCATGAATCAGCATCATTTTTATGGATATATACAGTCGTAGCCAAAAGTTTTGAGAATGACAAATATGAATTTTCACAAAGTCTGCTGCCTCAGTGTGTATGATGGCAATTTGCATATACTCCAGAATGTTATGAAGAGTGATCAGATGAATTGCAATTAATTGCAAAGTCTCTCTTTGCCATGCAAATGAACTGAATCCCCCAAAAAACATTTCCACTGCATTTGAGCCCTGCCACAAAAGGACCACCTGACATCATGTCAGTGATTCTCTCGTTAACACAGGTGTGAGTGTTGACGAGGACAAGGCTGGAGATCACTCTGTCATGCTGATTGAGTTGGAATAATAGACTGGAAGCTTCAAAAGGAGGGTGGTGCTTGGAATCATTGTTCTTCCTCTGTCAACCATGGTTACCTGCAAGGAAACACGTGCCGTCATCATTGCTTTGCACAAAAAGGGCTTCACAGGAAAGGATATTGCTGCCAGTAAGACTGCACCTAAATCAACCATTTATCGGATCATGAAGAACTTCAAGGAGAGCGGTTCAATTGTTGTGAAGAAGGCTTCAGGGCGCCCAAGAAAGTCCAGCAAGCACCAGGACCGTCTCCTAAAGTTGATTCAGCTGCGGGATCGGGGCACCACCAGTACAGAGCTTGCTCAGGAATGGCAGCAGGCAGGTGTGAGTGCATCTGCACGCACAGTGAGGCGAAGACGTTTGGAGGATGGCCTGGTGTCAAGAAGGGCAGCAAAGAAGGCACTTTTCTCCAGGAAAAACATCAGGGACAGACTGATATTCTGCAAAAGGTACAGGGATTGGACTGCTGAGGACTGGGGTAAAGTGAATCCCCTTTCCAATTGTTGTTTGGGGCATCCGGAAAAAAGCTTGTCCGGAGAAGACAAGGTGAGCGCTACCATCAGTCCTGTGTCATGCCAACGGTAAAGCATCCTGAGACCATTCATGTGTGGGGTTGCTTCTCAGCCAAGGGAGTGGGCTCACTCACAGTTTTGCCTAAGAACACAGCCATGAATAAAGAATGGTACCAACACATCCTCCGAGAGCAACTTCTCCCAACCATCCAGGAACAGTTTGGTGATGAACAATGCCTTTCCAGCATGATGGAGCACCTTGCCATAAGGCAAAAGTGATAACTAAGTGGCTCAGGGAACAAAACATCAATATTTTGGGTCTATAGCCAGGAAACTCCCCAGACCTTCATCCCATTGAGAACGGTGGTCAATCCTCAAGAGGCGGGTAGACAAACAAAAACCTACAAATTCTGACAAACTCCAAGCATTGATTACGCAAGAATGGGCTGCCATCAGTCAGGGTGTGGCCCAGAAGTTAATTGACAGCATGCCAGGGCGGATTGCAGAGGTCTTGAAAAAGAAGGGTCAACACTGCAAATATTGACTCCTTGCATCAACATCAATGTAATTGTCAATAAAAGCCTTTGACACTTATGAAATGCTTGTAATTACACTTCAGTATTCAATAGTAACATCTGAAAAAAATATCTAAAGACACTGAAGCAGCAAACTTTGTGGAAATTAATATTTGTGTCATTCTTAAAACGTTTGGCCATGACTATACAAAGAACTATCAATAGAAAAGAGGTAAAACAAAAAAGTGCAGCTAGTTTGCTGTCTTTCCATCTTCAGTTTAAGTGGTTGTGTTGTTGGCTAACTCCTCTGAATAAGTGTCCGGACGAGAGAGCAAATTTTTTACGCCGGGCGAAATCGCGCATCTTTATCTCATTGTTACGGATGTATCCAAATAAATGTCACAAGAAAACAGCTTAAACCAACGCAAATGCAGCTACTTTGCTGTTATTCTGGCTGCACTGTTTGACGTCACTGTAAGTTAGCCGTAGTTGGCTGACTAGCAAGCAAGGGATAAGAACGTTGGCAGCCAGTATGGCAATAGAACATTTAAAATGAACGACTGGGTCGCATCTCTGGCAAACGAACCAATAGAATGTTAGACCAGCCGGCTTGGGTAGCAACCCTAGATTTGTGTTGGGACTATATCTTGTGGAAGGATGAAATACTATGAATAAATTAATCAAATATATTTTAAAATATGAACATATTTTAAATCTTTATTTGAATATGTTGGTAACCCATTGTAAAAAAGTGGTAATGCCCTCGAAGCCGGTGTTTGGAGGATATATTGGCCCGGTTTCCCAGCCTAACAACACCCATGCCAATATATCCTCCAAACACCGGCTTCTCGAGCATTATCACTTAGGTATGCTCCTGCTTTGTGTGTGTGCGCACCTGTGTGTGTGTGTGTGTGTTTGCATGTGTATGAGACTCCCTTCGCAAACCTGAGTTGTTGAGGTTGATGCTGCGCAGGTTAGGAAACAGGCGCTGCAGTGTGTCCTGAGGTGTGTCCTCCTCCACAGAGCTGAGTCTGTTGTTGGACAACACCAGGGTGTCCAGGCACGGGTACATCGGCCCAAACTTACGGACCTCACTCCACTCCTGTAGCTGGTTGTCTGTGATCTGGAGCAGGCGCAGGGAAGGGCAGGGGACCGGGGACTCAGCAACCTGGTCATAATCATTCAGACAAAGGAAGAGCTCCTCCAATCTGCAGGGGGAGATAGTATGAGAATCAGAGGTAGCTGGGTCGTTCCACAAAGAGTGACTTTTGCATCCCTTTGATATTTTAAGTAAAACTTGTACACCAATATTGAATTTTAAAAACCTGTTATGTTAAATGAAGTGCCCTTTAATATAGACCACACAGAGAATTCAATAAACAGATATAATTTTTTTTATATAAAGTTCTGCATTTTGACATGTCAACCCTGTGCCACTTCTAAGAAGTTTCAACCCACTTAATCCCAAAATGTATCCGGGTTTTTACCATCATTGTAAAGCCATAGTTATTGTGTTGCTTTGACAAAGTAATTTCTGAAAATGATTATTTATTTAATGCGATTAGTGATTCATTTGTTCCTCGTTTTATGGTCATCGCTGTTACGTGAACTGATCTCTCATTTTAATACTGTATAACTATACCTTTTAAATATTTTTTTTTCAGAACAAACATTGAACATGTAATAGTCAAATCATAGTGTAAAAACAGGTGAGGTCAACCCTGGTACTTTATTTGGCACTTAACAGGCACGTACTAGTGCTTTTTTTGTACCTCTTGAGATTGGAAACCGTGTTTATGAAGTTGAACATGTCCTCTTTATGACAATGTTAAAATTAGGTGAAATTAAAAATATATTTTGGACCAAGTTACACTTCTTAAAAGGCAGCAAATTGTATTCACGTGTGCCATGTGTCTGGTTTGTGATTCACAGTCCACTATCTGTCATGACTTACTCAGGGGTCTGGCGTGTGAGTGTGTGTACCGTGTCCCAGGTGACACGCGTGTTGATGAGGACCAGGCGGCGGACTCGGGAGAACACCTCAGCCAGGCCTGGCTCCAGTTCAATCCCACTCAGAGGGTTCATACTCAGGTTAAGGAAATCCAGGTTGGGGATGTTAGACACAATCGTGCAGATCTGGCAACCCAAAAGACAGATTGGAGATATTATACACAAATCACACTGTATTTGTCACATGCACCAAATACAACAGGTGTAGACTTTCGCTATAACGTAGAGTTAAAAAAGAAGGATGAGCAAAAAAACAAACAATTAAATAGTAACACAAAATAACATTGGTTTTGGTTTGTTTCATTTAAAAGGGGCTGATATAACATTGATTCGACCACAGAAAAAACGTTGATAATATAGTGCAAACTAATGGGGCGAACTCAGTGAAGTTCAATCTCGTGCGTCTCTGTGCCGCATCGCATTTCTTCTGCGCGGCAGTCCTGGAGGAGGTGCGCGGCCAGTTCTGGTCAAAGATGCGCGTGCAGCTTTGAGGGAACATTGCATGTGTGTAGGGGTAAAAGTGACTAGGCAATCAGGATAGATAATAAATATGTAGAATAGCAGCAACATATGTGGAATGTGAAAGTGTGTCTGTGGCATCAATATGCACTTGTGTGTGTGTGTGAGAACGTATGTAGTGTGTGCTGGAGTGTCAAAGTAGCATGTGTGAATGTGAGGGTAGAGTCCAGTGAGTGTGCATAGAGCCAGAGCAAGAAAAAAAAGGGGTCAATGCAAATAGTCCAGGTGGCCATTTGATGAACTGTTCAGCAGTATTATGGCTTTGGGGTAGAAGCTGTATACACTGTAGTGTACTGTGTTAAGAACGATATACTGATGATTATTCCCGATTGGAAGGCCTGGGCCCTTGAACCATAAACTAGGTCATGGTGTCCTTAAGCAATTAAGAAATTTGAAATGTATAGTCTATTCAAACCCTAGGTCTCAGCCTTGATTTAATGTTTTGGCCCCAGGCATGGAAGGCTGAAAGCGCAAAAAGATAATACAAGAGCGTATAGGTCTGCCCTGCGAACCCCTTAGAGCAGGGGTGTCAAAGTCAAATGGACGGAGGGCCAAATAAAAAATGTAGCTACAAGCCGAGGGCCGGACTGTTCGAATGTTCATTGAAAAAATTTTAAATGACGCATATAGTCTAGTGAACCTAATTGAACCTACTGAAAACCTAACAAATATATTCCAATATGATCAGATAAATAAAGCAATATTTTCTTATGGCTCTGTCAGTAATCTTTAATTTTCAACAGACACAAAAGACAAATTTCCTTTATATAAAAATCCCCATAACATGAACATTAAATGAAAGAAACCGGTATTCAAGGCACCATCAGTAGCCTATATTTTCTATTTTAGCAAAAGTGGGCTAAATTTACTTCAAAGAAAAAAACAATAATAGCAATTTTCTATCATCCACTCGAACGGAAATATTTTTAAAATATAATTGGATTGAAATACAATAAAATAAAGTGCAAAAATCTATTAATCAAAAACAACACTTTGTTTAAGGAGAAGTAACATGCAGTGAAAACAAATATTAAACTTTAACTTTTAAACTTGAACTGAGTAAAAACTCTAAATATGTGATTGCACAGTAATGTTCACTTGTTTGAGGTTGAGGGTGATACTTGGTGGTGTCCCATCTTTTCCACAAGTTCATCAATGTTCGGGGTAAGGCTCTGAGCTGAGGAAATCCTCAGAATTGAGTGGAGGTGTTCAGCAGTAAGTCGACTTCTGTGTGATGTTTTGGTTCAGGTTCATAAGAAAACAGTTGTTCACACAGGTATGTGCTGCCAAACATAGACAACGTTTGAGCAGCCTGGATGCGCAGCTGGGGCATTGTGTCGGGGAGGAAACGGGCGAACTCCGCAGCACCCACTGCCGCATATTTTGCCCTCAGTGCATCATTGCATTGAGGTCAATCAACTCCATTTGGAGGTTTGGTGGTGAGCTTTCCACGTCAACAGCAAATGGGTTACCGAGCAGTTCCAACCTGCTTTTTGTGCTTCAAAGTCAGCAAATCGGCGTCGAAAGTCAGCGGCAAGCATACCTATTTTATCAGCCAACTGTGCGCTCGGGAACGCACTGGTAGAGAGCTTCTCTTTCATGGTCTGGCAGCTGGGAAAGTGGCTCAAATTTTCTTTCCGCATCTGCGTCTCCCACAGAGTCAGTTTGGTTTTAAATGCCTTCACTGTACTGTAATATCAGAGATGACATGATCCCGACCCTGCAGCTGCAAGTTCATTGCATTCAGATGACTCGTAATGTCACACAGAAAAGCCATTTCACACAGAAACATTTCGTCTCGGAGTTGGTTGTGTCTTTCCCTTTGCTGTCCAAGAACAGACAAATCTCCTCACGAAGCTCGAAACATCTTGAAGCACCTTTCCCTGGCTTAGCCATCGCACCTCTGTGTGATAAGGCAAATCACCATGCTCCGTTTCTAACTCCGTCAGAAATGCCTTGAACTGGCGGTGATTCAAACCTTTGGCTCTGATAAAGTTAACTGTGCGCGTGATGATGCTCATTACATGCTCCATTTTCAAGGCTTTACCGCACAACGCTTCCTGGTGTATGATACAATGATAAGCTGTCAGCTCACCTGTCGCGTTTTCCTCTTGCATCTTTTCCCGTATCTTCGCCACCAGTCCGCTCCTGTGTCCACACATCGCAGGTGCTCCGTCGGTTGTCAAACCCACGAGTTTTCCCAAGGCAGCTCCATCTCATTTACACATCTTGACACCTCTTCATACAATCATGCCCCGTAGTTGTGCCATGCATAGGACGTAAAGCCAAAAACTCCTCTGTCACGCTTAGGCTGGAGTCCACTCCGCGATGAAAATTGACAACTGGGCAATGTCAGAAATGTCGGTGCTCTCATCCACAGCCAAGGATATGCAATGAAATCTTTTCCCTTTTTCACAAGCTGCTCTTTTAGATTGATGGACAACTGGTCTACCTCTCTCGGCAATGGTGTTTCTGCTCAGACTCACATTTAAAAAGAGTTGCCTTTTTTCTGGGCAAACTTCGTCACAAACTTTAATCATGCAGTTTTTGATGAAATCCCCCTCCGTAAATGGCCGGGCTGATTTAGCGATCTCTTCTGCAAAATAAAACTGGCCTTGACAGCAGCCTGGCCTTGTGATTTGGCTTTTTTGAACAGAGCCTGTCGAGATTTGAGGCCTCGTTTTAATTCCTCTGCCTTTTGTAGCCTTTGTTCCATGTCCATATTCTTGTTTTTGTCCGCGTGTTCGTTTCATAATGTCGTCTCAGATTATACTCTTTCAGTACCGCCCCACTTTCTCACCAGAAGACACACAGGTTTTCCAGCTACCTCCGTGAACATATACTCCGACTCCCACCTTGTTTGAAACCCCCGTTCTCAGTGTCCACCTTCCGTTTTGCCATTTTTGATGGGTATCTGAAAGTTAATTTTACTGTGATGCTGACGACTGCTGTGCAATAAAAATTGAAATGAAGCAGCCTACTGCTCGGTGCGTCACCGTTGCATGTGGGAAATGTAGTATTGGTGCGTGTAAAAGATCTGCGGGCTGCCGGCTTGCTGCGGTCTGCGGGCCGGTTCTAATAATAAATCAAGATCATCCCAGGGCCGTAAAAAACCTTCTCGCGGCGGCGATGTGGCCCGCGGGCCTTGACTCTGACATATGTGCCTTAGAGGAAGGTATCTGTTTTCTCATTTGCATATACCTGTCTATGTCGTCTCTATTAAACCTTTGAAACAGCAATATGTAACTTCTTGGGTGACCCACATATAAATGTGAGTTATAGATCTGTCATGCTCATAGAACGCAAGTCTAAGAAACAGTAGATTTTTTCTACGTGCGCTAGTTATATGCTTCCCATTATTACATTCAGTTTTATAGTCTTTTACTTTTGTACACCATAGCTGAAAATACAATATTTTTGGTTATGGAAAATATATTTCACAGCGGTTTAGATGGTACAATGATTCTCTACACTATATTGCTTGTTTTGTCACAAACTGAAATGGTGGAGTGCACCTTTAAATACACTGCTCAAAAAAATAAAGGGAACACTTAACAACACAATGTAACTCCAAGTCAATCACATTTCTGTGAAATCAAACTGTCCACTTAGGAAGCAAACTGATTGACAATAAATTTCACATGCTGTTGTGCAAATGGAATAGACAAAAGGTGGAAATTATAGGCAATTAGCAAGACACCCCCAAAAAAGGAGTGATTCTGCAGGTGGTGACCACAGACCACTTCTCAGTTCCTATGCTTCCTGGCTGATGTTTTGGTCACTTTTGAATGTTGGCGGTGCTCTCACTCTAGTGGTAGCATGAGACGGAGTCTACAACCCACACAAGTGGCTCAGGTAGTGCAGTTCATCCAGGATGGCACATCAATGTGAGCTGTGGCAAAAAGGTTTGCTGTGTCTGTCAGCGTAGTGTCCAGAGCATGGAGGCGCTACCAGGAGACGGCCAGTACATCAGGAGACGTGGAGGAGGCCGTAGGAGGGCAACAACCCAGCAGCAGGACCGCTACCTCCGCCTTTGTGCAAGGAGGTGCACTGCCAGCGCCCTGCAAAATGACCTCCTCAGCAGGCCACAAATGTGCATGTGTCTGCTCAAACGGTCAGAAACAGACTCCATGAGGGTGGTATGAGGGCCCGACGTCCACAGGTGGGGGTTGTGCTTACAAGCCCAACACCGTGCAGGACGTTTGGCATTTGCCAGAGAACACCAAGATTGGCAAATTCGCCACTGGCGCCCTGTGCTCTTCACAGATGAAAGCAGGTTCACACTGAGCACATGAGCACATGTGACAGACGTGACAGAGTCTGGAGACGCCGTGGAGAACGTTCTGCTGCCTGCAACATCCTCCAGCATGACCGGTTTGGCGATGGGTCAGTCATGGTGTGGGGTGGCATTTCTTTGTGGGGCCGCACAGCCCTCCATGTGCTCGCCAGAGGTAGCCTGACTGCCATTAGGTACCGAGATGAGATCCTCAGACCCCTTGTGAGACCATATGCTGACACATGCACATTTGTGGCCTGCTGGAGGTCATTTTGCAGGGCTCTGGCAGTGCACCTCCTTGCACAAAGGCGGAGGTGCGGTCCTGCTGCTGGGTTGTTGGCCTCCTCCACGTTCCCTGATGTACTGGCCTGTCTCCTGGTAGCGCCTCGATGCTCTGGACACTACGCTGACAGACACAGCAAACCTTTTTGCCACAGCTCACATTGTGTGCCATCCTGGATGAACTGCACTACCTGAGCCACTTGTGTGGGTTGTAGACTCCGTCTCATGCTACCACTAGAGTGAGAGCACCGCCAACATTCAAAAGTGACCAAAACATCAGCCAGAAGCATAGGAACTGAGAAGTGGTCTGTGGTCACCACCTGCAGAATCACTCCTTTTTTGGGGGTGTCTTGCTAATTGCCTAATAATTTCCACCTTTTGTCTATTCCATTTGCACAACAGCATGTGAAATTTATTGTCAATCAGTGTTGCTTCCTAAGTGGACAGTTTGATTTCACAGAAGTGTGATTGACTTGGAGTTACATTGTGTTGTTTAAGTGTTCCCTTTATTTTTTTGAGCAGTGTATATAGCCTTATACTTTACATCGAACATTTCTACACACCTTGACCGGTTTTGAATTCCTGTAGTATTTACTATAGTTGTATTTTTTGTTATCTTTTTGGGTCTTTCTTCAAGGAAACCTCCTGAACAAATACTAAAAGAGCAAAAAGTAGGTCGGACTGGGGTCTGAACGGCTAGGTTCAGCACTACTGCCCTTTTTCTATAACTTGTATGGAGCACAATATATTAGTCTACACTTGGCATGTACAGTTGAAGTCGGAAGTTTACATACACCTTAGCCAAATACATTTAAACTCAGTTTCAGAATTCCTGACATTTAATCCTAGTAAAAATTCCCTGTCTTAGGTCAGTTAGGATCACCACTTTATTTTAAGAATGTGAAATATCAGAATAATAGTAGAGAGAATGATTTATTTCAGCTTTTATTTATTTCATCACATTCCCAGTGGGTCAGAAGTTTACATACACTCAATTAGTATTTGGTAGCATTGCCTTGAAATTGTTTAACTTGGGTCAAACATTTAAGGTAGCATTCCACAATAAGTTTGGTGAATTTTGACCCATTCCTCCTAACAGAGCTGGTGTAACTGGTTTGTAGGCCTCCATGCTCGCACACGCTTTTTCAGTTCTGCCCACACAATTTCTATAGGATTGAGGTCAGGGCTTTGGCCACTCCAATACCTTGACTTTATTGTCCTTAAGCCATTTTGCCACAACTTTGGAAGTATGCTTGGGGTCATTGTCCATTTGGAAGACCCATTTGCGACCAAGCTTTAACTTCCTGACTGATGTCTTGATGTTGCTTCAATATATCCACATAATTTTCCTTCCTCGTGATGCCATCTCTTTTGTGAAGTGCACCAGTCCCTCTTGCAGCAAAGCACCCCCACAACATGATGCTGTCACCCCCGTGCTTCATGTTTGGGATGGTGTTCTTCGGCTTGCAAGCCTCCCCCTTTTTCCTCCAAACATAACAATGGTCATTATGGCCAAACAGTTCTATTTTTGTTTCATCAGACCAGAGGACATTTCTCCAAAAAGTACGATCCGTGTCACCATGTGCAGTTGCAAACCGTAGTCTGGCTTTTCTATGGAAGTTTTGGAGCAGTGGCTTCTTCCTTGCTGAGCGGCCTTTCAGGTTATGTCGATATAGGACTCATTTTACTGTGGATATAGATACGTTTGCACCCGTTTCCTCCAGCATCTTCACAAGGTCCTTTGCTGTTGTTCTGGGATTGATTTGCTCTTTTCGCACCAAAGTACGTTCATCTCTTGGAGACAGAACGCGTCTCCTTCCTGAGCGGTATGACGGGTGCGTGGTCCCATGGTGTTAATACTTGCGTACTATTGTTTGTACAGATGAACGTGGTACCTTCATTTACATTTACATTTAAGTCATTTAGCAGACGCTCTTATCCAGAGCGACTTACAAATTGGTGCATTCACCTTATGATATCCAGTGGAACAACCACTTTACAATAGTGCACCTAACTCTTTCAAGGGGGGGGGGGGGGTTAGAAGGATTACTTTATCCTATCCTAGGTATTCCTTAAAGAGGTGGGGTTTCAGGTGTCTCCGGAAGGTGGTGATTGACTCCGCTGACCTGGCGGTCGTGAGGGAGTTTGTTCCACCATTGGGTGCCAGAGCAGCGAACAGTTTTGACTGGGCTGAGCGGGAACTGTACTTCCTCAGAGGTAGGGAGGCGAGCAGGCCAGAGGTGCCTTCAGGCGTTTAGAAATTGCTCCCAAGATGAACCAGACTTGTGGAGGTCTACAATTTTTTTCTGAGGGTCTTGGCTGATTTCTTTTGGTTTTCCCATGATGTCAAGCAAAGAGGCACTGAGTTTGAAGGTAGGCCTTGAAATACATCCACAGGTACACCTCCAATTTACTCAAATGATGTCAATTATCCTATCAGAAGCTTCTAAAGCCATGACACCATTTTCTGGAATTTTCCAAGCTGTTTAAAGGCACAGTCAACTTAGTGTATGTAAACTTCTGACCCACTGGAATTGTTATACAGTGAATTATAAGTGAAATAATCTGTCTGTTAACAATTGTTGGAAAAAGTACTTGTGTCATGCACAAAGTAGATGTCCTAACCGACTTGCCAAAACTATAGTTTGTTATCAAGAAATTTGTGGATCGGTTGAAAAACGAGTTTTAATGACTACATTTTACTATAGAATTATATAGTATTCAGTAGTATACATGACTCATGATGTATAGTATTCTACAGTATTCTACAGAATACTATATAATTCTATAGTAAACTGTACTACTATAGTAAACGGTACTATTTTTTATGTGGGCATTGGCACTGATTGACAGATGAAAGTCTTGTTTGTTGGATTTGTTTGTTCAATGACACTAATTGTTTTTGGTGCCGTTTTGTTTTGCGTGCTATGGTAGTGGACACTGTCCATTTGCTACATGCTTCTTTAATGCTAGCCAAGAGGTGCTGGACATGACAAATAACCAACTATTGGACTTTTAAAAAACTGTCCAGATAAAACAACACCTTAGATGTGTAGAAAATAAGGCAAACTTTTATCAAAAAAGTTAACAATCTCTGAAAATTATGAAAACAATGAAAAATGTGTAATATTGGCCGTGTACTGCCAGCCTTCGTGCTAATAACTAGCTGCTAATAAATAGATGGTGCATAACATGGTAGCAAGGGTGAGGAGGATAAGAAGAACTACAGTACCCACCTCCCCCCAGTCCTGCAGCTGGTTGTGGGACAGGTCCAGCTCCACCACGTGGGCACAGAAGGTGGCCACCTCAGCCTTGTCCCCAGCTTTACTGATGCCACAACCGTCCAGGACCAGCACACTGGGCAGGTTCAGACGATCTGGAGCGAGACAACAATCTTTCTAGTGAATAATTGTTCTTTATTGAATCAAACTGTACCATCAATAAGAATCACATTCACATTACAGGGGACAACAACCTGGTATCACTTATTGTCATTACTTATTTTGGCATCACTACATAGGCAGTATCCTTGGGGCGCTAAGGCATTAGAGAATGACCCATGATGTGTAGATACCCTATATAAGGGATATAGTGTAAGTAGGCCTACATGGAGTTTACAGTATTCCTGGGTAACTAGAAGATGATAACTTGTGTGATTTCCCTGTATAACACATGCAAGTAAGCCTACATGGAGTTATTACTGCTTAATTCAGGTGTTTTTGTAAAACAGAAAGTAGGCTGTAAAGTATGGCCCTTGACTCTTCTACCTTTAGAAATAACAACTTTTTCAGTTCATTAGACTATAAATCACATCGCACCCACCAACTCAGTTTAGCAGGTAACATAACAAATGCTACAGAGAAAAGATGCATAGGCCACCATATCCCTGAGTTATTACTCAAAGTCAGCGCACTAAGTCGGCCTTCAAATGCTTGTCGGAACTGGGAAACTTCACAGTTATGAAGTCATAAGTCCGACATGACTGTGTTCAAGTGGTTTTGAAGTCAGAATAATTCCTCAAACAATGAGATTTTATCTAGCTAGAGGAGCTAGCTAACATTGGTAATGATAAAGTTAGCTAACTTGTTTAACGTTGCCAATATGGTCAAACTAGCTACACTATCTACATTGATAAATTTGACAATGTCAAAAATGTATTTGCTTTATAATCGTCACAACTAGTGTAAAATTATCTCCAACATTACCACTCGGAAGTGGTTGTTGTCCAGTCGGAACCTCGTATTTCCTACTTGCGAGGAGAATTTGAAGGCAGCATAAGCTACGGATCTATAACACCTTAATCTCTGACCTTTGATGGGCGACCCCTGTGAACTAGACAGTACCACGACACCCATGCCGTTCCCACGACAGTATGGGAAATTCTCTGGGTTGTACTTCTCACTGACCACCTGGACGAAGGTGCGCCCCTCCTCTTCATCAGAGGACTCCATGGCCCCAACTGTCTGATCAGAGAGAGTGAGAGGCTTACACCCAGGGGTATGGTTACAAAGTACAGTAGGACTTGTTGGGTACACCACATGTCTATGCCAATCAGACTTGGAAACACTTGGTATAGCATATAGAGGCTACTATAGGACTTTACAGATAAAGCACATGGCTTTAGTTACATGCCCTTTCAACTGACTTGTCTACTGCTAGCATACATGCTAACAAGTCAAATCTTGTTCACTTACCAAAACATTGACTTAAGGTTAGCAGAGAATGTTTGAAATATTGACTCACAAATATGACTCCTCTAGGGGTAGTTGGTGTGGACCACAGGCCACAAGTTGGCCACAAGTTGGTGTGGACCACAGGCAGACACCTCTGGGCTGTAGTGTTGTGAGGAGGTGCTGTCTCTCTCCCCCTCTGGCACCGGCCAGGCCTGGTGGATGAGGAGCAGCCTGGTGGATGAGGAGGCAGTGCCAGGGGCTCACGCAGCACAGGCCTGGTACACTGCGGCTTAGGGAGAGAGAGAGGGCCCAAGAGGGGGGGAGAAAAAGAAAGAGAGCGCGTGTCACATGAGCTAAAAGAGTGACCCCATTATCCTTCCACATTGTGACATCATCTCAATGAAGTAACCATAGATATATAATGACCTTTTCAATAGAAGTAACAATGATTCACTCTACTCTAATGTTCTTTAACCTATCCTGTTGAACTCTCGTTTGATTTAATACTAGTCTGACAGAAATCACTGATCACTAACATTTGTGGTTCACTTAGCCTGCATAAGGTTTACGCAACAGTCTATTTGTTGAGTCAAAAGAAAAGTCCATACACTCTCTCCAACTCCAATGGTCATGGAGTGCTACTGGGTACACAGGCTTTAGTGAAAGCTTACAAAAAAATATTTCATTTTTTAAACTGCAGTAAAAAGGGCAGTAACTGCAGTCGACTGTGGTATTTTGGATGCAGTAATTGCAGTTACACATTTTGGATGCAGTATTTGCTGCAATATTTTTTTTCAATTTCAAATAATCAACTAATGATGGTCTTCAGTCTGACTCTGAACCACAATTAATTGAATCAAGGCCTGGTCTGTTTCTGCTGGGCTGGAACAAAAGCCTACACTCTCAGTGGCTCTCCAGGTATGAAGTTAGAGATCTGTCATCCCTTTCGTAAGGACACAGGTGTCTGAGCAGGTGTCGGATTCTTACAGTGCTTCCTAAATGATCAGACTTATCGGTTTCGCTATCTGGTTGGGTTAAGCTCTGTCTGTCTGCAAACTGATTCTCTGGCCTGGACCCATCTGAACTAACAACCTACCCTTTTCACACCATCATGCTGACTCGAACCATACAGAACTAGCCTAACTCAATTATTTTTTTTTCATTTTGCCCTTTCCAGCACTATGGTGGATACGTAACCAGGCCAGCGCAGTTAAGCTTGGCTCAGTAGTGTAAAACAGCCAATAAACCAGTAGGCATATCTCAAGTGGTTTTGTTCCCAGCCCTGAGCCGTCTGAGACAACATGATGACACCATACAGACAGGGTTCTGTCAAGAACCTGTGTGAAGTCCAGTTAGAGAAGGTTTCCCATATCAGAGACCCTCTGGTTTCAATCTCCGATACACCTGGGATCAAAGAAGTGTCTCCTAATAGCCCAGATCAGGTGCTTCTGACGGCAAACTGGGATTACACTGAGATAACTTTGTGTTTGAGTATGAATCCAGGAAGATTAGCCCTGATAGTCATGGGTATTTTAGCTCATTGTAAGGGCCAAGAGAGTGACAGTGGTACTACAGGTGCAACATTAGTTTATAGCTACATTACCAAGCGATCTTGGCTGGTATTTTCAAGTTTGTCCGATAAAATAGACTATAGCAATGTGATTTTTGGGGTTCTAAACCACAACCATAGCCTGCTTGCCTTGACAAGTCAGCCAAACTTGAGATAACTCCAGTTATTATTGAAGAGCATAACTCAAATTCTTTAACACACTTGTTGACAAAGTGAACATTATTCTGTAACCACTAGGCTTACTGTATGCTCAAACATAGGCTACTACCTCAAAACATGAGCATATGCCATATCATAAGGACACAACAGAAACAGGTTTTGGATGTCAAGGTTACATGTGACAAAACTGAACGATAATCTCCTATAGCCTGTGAGCACGACTTCCATTACAAAAGACTACCGGTAGGGTATATGTATGCATGTATATTTATTATTATTTTGTATTTTAATTTTTTTCGGTAGGGTATATTAATGAAGAGCGGAGTACATGGTTGGCCTATGGGAGAAGAAGGGGGTAGGGGTCATGCGCACAGCTGCCATGACAACACCTTTGTGCCCAAACGCGTAATATAGGGGGGGGGGGGGCAGGGGGGCATTAGAACAAGATATAACAATTAGTTAATCATTCTTGAACGTGGCCAATGTGACTGTGACGTAATTGCAGTGGATTTCCTACATTGTTAGAAAACTTGCTATTCTACTTGAATAAACTATTCAAGTAAAGTTATTGGGGATTTAAAAATATATATGTATAGAAAACTTGCACAGTTCTATACGTTTCTGTATTCTGAACCGGTTTTCATGCTGTGCCGCAGCAAATTTTTTGAATTGAGAAAAACATTCCCCGAAATCAGAATGACTCCAAAAAAGAAAAATCGACAGTGAATAAAAACACCCAAAATGCATCAAACTACATTGCTTTGAAACCAAGCTGTATAAATCGATATGATCAATGGATTATTCTTTGATTGCGACAATGATATGTGCTTGAAGTAACAGGTTGTAGGCTACTTGTACAATACTACGGGGACATACATGCTCATTTACTGTAGCTATGATTTAGGGAATATATTGTAACCTAAAACAATGGTCCTTAACAATAATCATCGGGAAATATACCTGCGCCGTCAGACCATTGACATATATATAATTCGATTCCACTTACCGTTCTCTGTCGTTCACTTCGAATGTTTGTTATTTTCGTTCGGTTAGGTAAGGGTCGTCACTAGTTACAACAGCCACAAAGTCATAAACCCCGCCTATTTCTACAATTTCTCTTGTTAAAATATGATTTTAAGCCTAACCGTAACCTTAACCACACTGCTAACTTTATATTAAGACCAATAAGATATTTTACGATATAGTTTACAGCTATGGCTGTAATATCTACTATAGTGGAAATATTAGGTGACACTCAAAGACCCACCCCCTTCGTTGAGGAAGTGACGCAATTTAAAAGAACAGTCAATCAACTCTCAAAAGAAAACACTTTTTAAAAGTCGATTTTACAGATGATGACAAAAAAATGTTGTGGAGAAATACTGTGCAAATGACTAAATACAATTCCCAAACGCATTGATGAAAAAAATCCCCAGTGTTACACAAATGGGCATATAGGACCTATGAACACACTGGAATAATGGAATAACTGTGATTCATCACACATCATGCTTATCAGGAACAGAAGAAACTAACATTTTATGACGCAATGTTTTTATATATTTAATATAATCCAGAGCCATATATAGCTTTGTATGGCTCTGAAATAAACAGTGAAAAGTATCTCCATGTCTCGCTGTATCAGCCATAAACCTGCCCTGAGTAATGTCAAAGTGTAGATATTCTCAAAAAAATAAGACTAATGTTCAGAGTTCACAGACACACAAGTAGGTCAATGTATTGAATCTGAAGAGAGACACCTTTAGTTCCCTCTACTGGAGAAAGAGGTAATTGTTCTGCTTGTGTGTCTTCAGTCAATATAAATAAATAGTAATGGCGTCTTTTTGTAGGCCTAACTCTACCATGGTTGTCCAATCTCGTCTCTTTTATTTATTTTAGCCACAGATTTACTAGCCGTATTTCTTAACAAATCTGAGAATTGAAAAGGGATACGTATTTTTGGTAAAGATATAAATATCAGTCAATTTGCAGATGATACTGCCCTTTTCCTAAAGTATAGAGCGGCTATTCCCTTGGCTATTGACAGAATCAAGACATTTTCAATGGCCTCTGTATTGACTCTCAAACTTAACAAATGTGATCTCATGCCAATTCATTGCTGTGACTCCGTCAACATTGCCTCCATACCTGTTAAAAATGGGGGGAAAAAATGTTTTGACCCGCTTTTTCTCCCCAATTCCATGGTATCCAATTGTTAGTAGTTACTGTCTTGTCTTATCGCTACAACTCCCGTACGGGCTCAGGAGAGACGAAGGTCGAGAGCCATGCGTCCTCCGAAACACAACCCAACCAAGCCGCACTGCTTCTTGACACACTGCTCGCTTAACCCGGAAGCCAGCCGCACCAATGTGTCGGAGGAAACACCGTGCAGTTGTCAACCGAAGCCGGCGTGCATGCACCCAGCCGCCACAAGGAGTCTCTAGAGCACAATGGGACAAGGACATCCCATCTGGCCAAACCATTCCCTAACCCGAACGACGCTGGGCCAATTGTGCGCCGCTTCATGGGTCTCCCGGTCGCGGCCGGGATCGAACCCGGATCTGTAGTGACACCTCTAGGACTGATCAGTGCCTTAAAACGCTGCGCCACTCGGGAGGCTTCATTGATATCCTCGCATCAACTTTGGATTTGATTAATAATGAAGGTTAGATTTGTTTTCTATTTTGTGACTACAACATAAACTTATTTAAAAGTAAGAACCACTCACTGACATCTGATGTTTTAATACTTTATACTCCAGCTATCTGTATCCCCTCATCTATAAGCCCACAAGAGTGACCAGTTCATCTGCCACCCTTATTGATAATATAGAGTCTGCTTACCATACTTTCCTCACATCTTTCAATTCTGTATTTTACCACAGCTTTCCTTTAGTTAAATCACGTAAGAGAACAGCAGATGGGTTCTGGAAACCTTGGTTTACAACCGGTTTTAAAAAATCCTCAGTTAAAATCCTGTATAAATTATGCAAATTCCAAAAAGTATAAGAACAAATTTACTCATCTACTTTGGATATCCCCCCAAAATTATTTTACAAACAAATTCCAAAAATCCTTAAATAATAAAGTCAACTTGGAAAATCCTCAATCAACTCTTGAATAAAAAGACATCTACAACTATTCCATCTCAATTTATTGTTGAAAAGAGGACCTACAGTGATCCTGATGTTATTTCATGTTAATTGTGTAACATTTTTGTGAATGTAGGTTCCTCTCTGTCAAACAAAAAACTGATGGAAATCCTTTGTATTACATTAAGGGACATTTCCCTTCTCTTCAGTTTGATCCTCCTGATGTAATGGAGGTGATGGAGATCATTGTTAACTTTAAGATATCAGCAGCAGGTCATGACGAGATTGGTTCCTCTGGGGAAATCAGTGTCTTCCTCGATTACTGAGCCTCTAAAATATATCTCCACCAAATCAATGCAAACTGTTATTGTTCCTAAAGATTTGAAAATTGCCAAAGTTATTCACCTCTATAAATCTTGCGATCCCAGATGTTTTACAAATTATTGCTCAATATCTGTACTGGCATGTTTTTCTAAAATCCTTGAAAAATTGGTGATTAAGAGAATGTTGAAACATTTAAATCGACACTGTATTCTATATGAGCACCAATATGGTTTTCGTAAAAACTACTCCACAGATATGGCTCTTTTGCAACTTGTGGATCAAATCTTTACAGCCCTGAACAACAATCTTTTTTTTTTTACATTTATCCAAAGCGTTGGACACGGTTGATCATGAAATATTACTTTCTAAATTGCATTATTACTGTTTTCATGATTTTATATAAAATTGGCTATATATTTATGTTTATGTTAGAGAATAATATGTTTATGCAAATGTTTAAATAATTTGTTTTATTTAGTATAGTAAAAGCTTCTGTCTTAAGCATCCTAAATAATGCCATAGATTCAGTTTTTGAAAAATAGTCAACTTCAAGGCAAAAAAAGGGGAAGCATGATGTAAACCTAGTATTCCAACTGATTATAAACTACTAACATGCTGACCAGACCGGACACGTTGCAAAATAAATTTAGAAATCCATGTTATTCAATTATTGCCCGCCAACGAGCGTCTGCGATGCTAAAATAGAACTCCTTTCTATTTCTGACGCAGATCGAGCTGAAAGTCCTGCCTCTCCCATCTCCTCATTGGTTTATAGAAGCAGTTACCCACGTGCCATCTCCTCATTGGTTATACCCACATGAGTGATTGAAAGACTAACTGTTTTGCCGGTCGCAAGTGCAAGCTAACTAGCCAAATTGCCATACATGTTTAATGCTTTTCGACCCGTCCCAAAATTAATGTCATTGGTTCAGAGTTTGTTTTGATATTTTAACCTGCGTGTCGTGATCGCGTTTGGTGTAGGGAGACAAAATAAATGTATGCACGATGGCGCACGCGCGCAGCCAGTTTGGGTTCTGTGTAAGGCCAACGACTTATCGCTGCGCCACGGAGTATGTATGAAAACAGCGGAGGAAAAAAACGTATATCTGAACATCACACGCTGCTATTTATTGCTGACCAGCAGATGTCACTAATGAATATTATGAACAGATAATGATGCTCTGAGTAATGAACCGTTTTTTCAGCAACAATTTGGTGAAAGGACACGTAGCTTTAAGAAAGCTTCGGTTTCCCATCAATACTAAGGGTCCGTTCGTAAATGCACTCTGGCTATCTACTCCGATTTCAGAGCACTCTCGTCAGAGCGTGCCAGAGCGCAGAATAACTGATGAATTTACCAACGCTCAACACACATTGAATATGGCAGGTGTCAGTAAACGTGGCAACGGTTACAGTCACCAACACTCTAGATAACCAACACTCTAGATAACATGAAAACAGCCATGGTTTTTTTTTGGTAATGGATCAATAAAGATGCATGTATTATTGTGTTGGTTAAATGAAATGTGTTGTCTCTTCTTGGCCATTTGTAGTGTGGAGATCCCAGATGGATGCCTGGTATTCTATTGTTGATGTGCTTGCTTCTCAGAAATCGACAGTGAGTGAACTAAAAAGTGTTGGTGGGGTCTCCACTCTCCAGGCTGTTCAATCTTGGTTTCATCAGACCAGAGAATCTTGTTTCTCATGGTCTGAGATTCCTTTAGGTGCCTTTTGGCAAACTCCAAGCTGGCTGTCATGTGCCTTTTACTGAGGAGTGGATTCCGTCTGTCCACTCTACCACAAAGGCTTGATTGGTGGAGTGCTGCAGAGAAGTTTGTCCTTCTGGAAGGTTTTCCCATCTCCACAGAGGAACTCTGGAGCTCTGTCAGAGTGACCATCGGGTTCTTGGTCACCTCCCTGACCAAGGCCCTTCACCCCAATTGCTCAGTTTGGTCGGGCGTCCAGATCTAGGAAGAGTCTTGGTGGTTTCAAACTTCTTCTATTTATGAATGATGGAGGCCACTGTGTTCTTGGGGACCTTCAATGCTGCAGACCTTTTTTGGTACCCTTCCCCAGATCTGTGCCTCCACACAATCCTGTCTCGGAGCTCTACGGACAATTCCTTCGACCTCATGGCATGGTTGTTACTCTGACATGCACTGTCAACTGTGGGACCTTGTATAGACAGGTGTTTGCCTTTCCAAATAATGTCCAATCAATTGAATTTACCACAGGTGGACTTCAATCAAGTTGTAGAAACAGCTCAAGGATGACCAATGGAAACAGGACGCACCTGAGCTCAATTGCAAATCTCATACCAAAGGGTCTGAATACTTTTAATACATTTGCAAAATGTTTGAAAAATAACTGTTTTTCGCTTTGTCATTATGGGGTATTGTGTGTCGATTGATGAGTAAAAAAATATTTGATCTATTTTAGTAACAAAATGTGGAAAAAGGGAAAGGTCTGAATACTTTCCGAATGCACTGTACATGATGTCATGATAACCAGTCTGTGCATTATTAGTCCATTGCCAAGATGTCTGGAGTGGACCTTTACAGCACTGAGGAATGTACGCTTACCCTGCAGGATTGTTAGTTCAAGCTCCACTCCAGTGGTTCCCTCTCAGTCCTTACAATGCTGTTAGAAGTAGGCCTAAAGTCTGCCTCTGGTTGCATTGAGGTTTGAACATGGGTCACTTTTCAAGTGAGGGGGAATAGTAGCCTAGCTGGACATTCATGGCAATTGGTAGTGGATGGTTGGTTGCCCCATAATTCTGTTACTTTCAACATCTTGATGGGATGTAATGGACTTCAAAAATAAACACTGTGTCCAGCATAGGTTACCTAAATGGGCTTTACATTTTTCTAATAACAAAAGTAGACTACTTCCTATTTCATA
Organism: Salvelinus sp. IW2-2015; assembly: GCF_002910315.2. Classification (NCBI taxonomy): domain Eukaryota; kingdom Metazoa; phylum Chordata; class Actinopteri; order Salmoniformes; family Salmonidae; genus Salvelinus; species Salvelinus sp. IW2-2015. The sequence continues at coordinate 11,311,266 of NC_036863.1, read as the reverse complement.
ATGAATGTCTCTGTATGAGTTCAATTAGGCCTATATAGTTTCATAAGAGTTTCTATTGTAAACGAATTGAGTTACAATTGTATCAGTTTATTTCAAATTGCAATTTTCTCATGTAAACAAATGGCACAACAGCCCATTTACAAATAACTATTTTGTATCTTTGAAACAAATTTTCAAAACTAGAATTACCTTCACACTGTCTTGCCTACACCGGTAGAAAATATTGACAATTTGTTTTGTAATCAATCGTAAAGAGTTTCAAACCCCTTGTACAACACTACGAAATGCATGCTAATTCTGGCCAATAAGGTAAATGAGACAGACCACGTTTTGTGGCTCACTGCCAAGCTGTGTGGTTGCTACTTTTCCGTTAGATGGCGCCGTTGCAGCTGTATAGCAGCGAGCCATTTCACTACAAGGTTGACAACACATAAGGGGGAGTGAACGAGTGCACACTTCTGGAGAAGGGTAGAGAATCGGTAGCAGCCATAATAAATTGACTCAGTGATAAGACCCTAACTCAAGTGTCTACTGCTAAACATCCCGTGGCCCCTAAAGAGCCTTCCTCTGTATAGTTATGGGCCTGTCCATGCATAACTGCCAGGACCGGCCCGCTCATTACGTAGGGTTTCCACCACTTCCGAATTTGCCAAACGAAGTCCCGCCCCATTTAATTTCAACGGGAGCACTCGAAGAAATGGGCAGGGGATTGTGGGAAGGTGAGCTGGCGAACCCTTCTTATTGAGCAGATGTTTGCTTGAAAGTCTTCCATTCATGAAACATAGTTCTAGGCAATCACAACCAAAAGAGATGGAGGAAAGCCAATCCACGCTGTGTCTGGTTTTCCAATTCTATATGGTTTTACTTTGCTAGAATACAGAGTCAAAATCATAAGGTCAAAAGCATGATTGCAGAGATTGTTGGTGTTGATGCTGAGTGAAGAGAGATTTGCACAACAATGTTTGCTTGTGCTGCTAGCTAGCTATGAACATCGAGCAACCTAAACCTCAACACTGAAATTGTGAAATGTCCCACCAAAGGATAGAAATCACCAGTAACATAAATTAAAAACATTGTAAATGATACACTAAGCATGAATTGTCCATGTAATATGCCACCAATGGTATTATGGTATCTTGATTCTCATATTATAGCTCTTTCATTATACTGGTGTCATGACATTGACGATTATAGCCAACTTCCTGTAAAACACATAGGCCTACATACATGAATGGGTTTTGGGTAAAGGATAGTGGCTTTGACTTGCAAACATTGTTGTGCAAATCTCTCTTTACCCACTATCAACATCTCTGCAATCCTCCATGCCATTGACCTTCTGATTTTGTATCTGTATTCTACAATCATTCGCAGCAAATAAACAAGATAGAATTACAACGCTCCCCATGCCACATTTCCTTTTGACATTTTTCATTAGCCTACAAATTGCCAGCTCCTTATTTTCATATACAGTTCTGTACCTAGAATACAAGGGTTTCATTTGCACTATACAAGTGTTGCATTTGCAGTAAACAATTTAATGTCAATATGCAAATGTTGTGTGAGTCTAGCTATTCTCTGCTTCAGATGTACAATGACAAGGGGCACATTGATTGCACATGCCCATTAGGCCAGTTATGCCATCATACTGAAGGCCTTTGGCTGCATTGGTGATGCATGTCACTATGATAAGCTGCTAAATGTGTTCACATGGCTGATATCCTGAGACAGTGACAATCAAATAAAACCAATTGGAGAGCTCACAACTGGACAAAAAGGTAATGTAATTTGAGAAAGTAACAAACAGACAAATTAGAGACTGATCCCCTTCACACCTTTTTATTGCAGAATTGTGATCTGTGATGAATGAACATTGACACTCGTTCATTTTGAATAATGATTTTAAGTTAAGAATTAAAACAAGTTAAACACTTCAATGAATCAACATTGAATGAATAAAAACCTAATTAAAAAAAATGTACAAATAATCTAACTTGTTTGTAAATATTAGACATCTTAGTGAACATAATTTCAGATGAATAAAAAAGTCCATACCAGAGGTGATCAACCTTGCTCCATTCCCTGATCTACTGGGTAAGCAGACTTCTATTCCAGCCCAGCAATAATACACATTATCATAAACTCATTAGGTTTGATAAGTTGAATCAGGTGTGCTAGTGCTGGGCTGGAACAGAAGCCTGCACACCTCCAGGAGGAGGATCGTCTTGCTACAGTTGTAATACGTTTGTAGCCTAAGTTGTGTATGACTTGTAAATGTATTGTTGAATAAAACATTTGCTACCATAAGTGCACATACAACCCAAGGCATACAACGATGTGCCAGAAGTCTCTTGTGACATGCACTGTACAATGACAAGGGGCACACTTCATCTGCAGACATGCTTTCACAGCTCTCCATATGTGAGGACAGACATCACAAAGAAACAGGCTTCACTTTATTACAATTAGACAGCCCTGACTATTATCTCTTTGTCTGTCTTCAGTTTTCCTCTCTAGGGACTAAAACTGGAGAATATTTTCATATTGTCATCCCACCCTATATTAACTAGTCTACCTACACCCTTTTAAGACAGCTGAAGCAGGAAATCCTTTCACCCTCTTCCATTGCTGTTATCTATACTGAACAAAAATATAAACACAACATGCAACAATTCCAACAATTTTACTTAATCAGTTAATTGAAATAAATAAATTAGGCCCTAATCTATGGCTTTCACGACTGGGCAGGGGAGGGCATAGTCCCACCCACTTGGGAGCCATGCCCAGCCATGGTTTTCCCCCACAAAAGGGCTTTATTTCAGACAGAAACGCTCCTCAGTTTCATCAGCTGTCCGGGTGGTTGGTTTCAGACGATCCCGCAGGTGAAGAAGCCGGATGTGGAGGTTCTGGGCTGGCGTGGTTACACAGGATCTGTGGCTGTGAGGCCGGTTGGACGTACTGCCAAATTCTCTAAAACAACAGAGGCGGCTTATAGTAGAGAAATTAACATTAAATTACTTGGCAACATCTCTGGTGGACATTCCTGCAGTCAGCAAGCCAATTGCACGCTCCCTCAAAACTGGAGACATCTGTGGCAGTGTTGTGTGACAAAACTGCACATTTTAGAGAGGCCTTTTATTGTCCCCAGCACAAGGTGCACCTGTGTAATGATCGGCTATTTAAATTGGCTTTTTTAAATAAAAAATGCCACACCTGTCAGGTGGATGGATGATCTTGACAAAGGAGAAAAACTTACTAACAGGGATGTGAACAATTTGTGCACATTTTAGAGAAATAATATTTTTGTGCATATGGAATATTTCTGGAACGTTTTAATTCAGCTCATGAAACATGGTACCAACACTGCATTTATATTTTTGTTCAGTACAAATGCATTTGGAGCATGAATATTTAATTTACAATGATAAATAGGCAAACGTCAAGATAACAAGCTAATATGAAGTTAACGTTAGTTGGTGATATTTCACTTAGTTCTGTAAAGTTGGCTAGCTAGCTAACAAGCAGCTCAATAGCATACACAGCTAGCTAAAAATACTTAACATTTTTTTTTGTATTTACTTACTTGAATAGGTTCACGCCTACGTCCATGAAGCGGCCAATCTTTTAGAGCGAGGTTGTCGAGCTCATCCCTTCTCGTCGAAGCGAAGATTGACGAGGGCGGACATTTCTGAACTGACCAAGACGCAACTCCAACAACATAAAACCTCACATTATTTTGGCAAAAAACAAAGACGATTTAGCTCAACCGGTGGCATGTGGGCTTGTTAGGTGAGCGCTGATGCCGTCCTGTGATAAGCAGTGGTCACTGTCAATAGCGCAAAATATTTCGCTTGTCCTTTCCGAGCACGCCTCTCCAGGGTGCTATTGGAGACGCGAGGCTTCACCAACTTGTCATCCCCCCAAAATATTTTAACATAAATCATGTAGCAGATATAGATTACATCATGCAGGTTTCTCCGATCAAATAGCCTAACCTAAATGGCACCCAATCAAAAAAAATATTAACAAACATCCCCCAAAAACAGGACATGTCAAAGTAAAATGGACAATCAGGCTACTCACAACTGCGGTCCAGGAGTTTCCCTTACGAAAAAAGATTGCAGTCAGAGTGCAGTATGACTAACTGTAGTATGCTGCAAATACTGCGTCCAAAATAATGTTTTACTGCAGTAATTTTGCAGTGTAACTGCAGGTATTCTGCAATCACTGCGTCCAAAATACCAGTCGACTGCAGTTTCATAACAATTTTTTTTGTGAGGGTTCACCCCGTGGGCTAAGTAGTCATGATGGTTTCAAGTTTGTATCCATCCATTTTTTATGAACATAGCGAAAAATAAAATACATCTGCATTTCCCGCTGTGTACACACATTGATTCTCATTGCAAATAGGCCCAGGATAACTCCTGATAACGTTGAGTAGCTGCTGATATTGATCTTATAAATAGCCACATTCATTCGTCACAGGAATCGGGACTAAAGCCAATGCAACGGCCTGTTTAACAAACGGTGGGCCTACCGCAGATGGGCATTCATAAAATTCCACTGCAACCAGACATGCAGCCTAAACCCTAGTGTAAGCAAGGACCGACGCAGACGTCTTTTAGGCGTATTTTTTGCAGCTTTTGGTGTTTTACAAACATTACGCCGACCACATTGATGGGCATTCATAAAATTAAATTGCAGGCAGACACTGTAGGCTACACCCCAGTACACACAGACCGATGCCTTTGACATATTTTTGGGGTCCTGTCCATACCGGCCTAGATTTCCACATTGGTTTTTAGTCCTGACCAAATCTGAACCAATCATAGACGTCTACATTTTGTCCAGTCTGGACAAGCCTTGATTTGGGCTATATACTTCTTTGTTTGGTTCAGGTTTCAACTTTCATTCAGAACCTAAATTGAAACTAACTTCAACTTCTGGAAAATAAATATTTTCAAACTTGCTTACTGGGACTATTCTATTTTTTTGGGAAGGGGGAAATGTTTTTTGTCATGCATGGGTGGCAGAAAGGCCAGGTCTGATAACTGCTGCTCTCCTCAGAACACATATCATCCAGCCTAAGTTCACAGATCTCTTCAACTACAGTGTACCTGTGGAACCAAGAAAGTCTGTTTGCATACAGCCACTTTGCATTGGAAGCTCTGGGGGTGTTAAGAGCCTGTGAGCACTCAGATCGAGCCAACCACATCCCTGTGTCTACTCCCCCGCTTTGCCCAAGCAATGTTGATGTATTTGATGCGTTTCCAGTCGATAAAGTGTGTTAACTGTAAATGTAATATTGTGTTTCAGATCTGGAAACAGACACACACACACACACCACACACACACGTTTAAACGAGATGAAGTAAACCGTAGAATAAAGGACTCTTAATTTATTGTGTGACCAAATGGAAAGCAGTGGTTGTTGGTGTCAGAGTATGCTGTTGGGGTATTAGCACACCTCCAGCAGGCCCTCCGACCAGAGCACCAGGGCCATCTGGACTTTGTCATTGTCCAATTGCCTTTTTAGCTGAGACACAGGGATGGGCTGTCCCGCCTGCAGCTGCCTGATGGCCGGGAGGTCTTCGAAGGGGAAGGTCATGCCGGGGGTCTAGGAGATAGGCGGAGAGATACGACGACAGACAGAACTTTACAAACAGCTTCAGACATGACAATGCATTTTGCCTGTGTAATCAAAATATCAGGAATTGGGCCTTATCTACAGACATATAGCTTCTGATTCAATACTTTGATGAGGGTCAATATGAATTACAGTAACAAAAACATCTTCATTCATAAACCATTCAAATCCTGGCTGACTGGCAGTGTATAATCTACTTTAAGAATCCTATATAATATCCAAATGGTAAAGGTACTTTAACTAAAATCCTATATCCATACATAATATTGTACTGTCAACTAAATACATTGTCTATGCAAAATGTGCCAGGTTACCTCAGAGGGTGCATCTTCCTCCTCTTCACCACTATCATCATCATCACCACCACTATCATCATCATCATCACCACTCTGTCCCATCATGTGTTTCTCCCTTCTGTTCCTCAGAGAGTGCATCACATCAACCACCAACGATACCGACCCATCCTAAACACACACAAACACACACTTTAGTCCAAGAGCAGCTAGGTAAAATACACTGCTCAAAAAAATAAAGGGAACACTTAAACAACACAATGTAACTCCAAGTCAATCACACTTCTGTGAAATCAAACTGTCCACTTAGGAAGCAACACTGATAATAGACTGGAATAGACAAAAGGTGGAAATTATAGGCAATTAGCAAGACACCCCCAAAAAAGGAGTGATTCTGCAGGTGGTGACCACAGACCACTTCTAGTTCTATGCTTCCTGGCTGATGTTTTGGTCACTTTTGAATGCTGGCGGTGCTCTCACTCTAGTGGTAGCATGAGACGGAGTCTACAACCCACACAAGTGGCTCAGGTAGTGCAGTTCATCCAGGATGGCACATCAATGCGAGCTGTGGCAAAAAGGTTTGCTGTGTCTGTCAGCGTAGTGTCCAGAGCATGGAGGCGCTACCAGGAGACAGGCCAGTACATCAGGAGACGTGCAGGAGGCCGTAGGAGGGCAACAACCCAGCAGCAGGACGTACCTCCGCCTTTGTGCAAGGAGGTGCACTGCCAGAGCCCTGCAAAATGACTCCAGCAGGCCACAAATGTGCATGCGTCTGCTCAACGGTCAGAAACAGACTCCATGAGGGTGGTATGAGGGCCCGACGTCCACAGGTGGGGGTTGTGCTTACAGCCCAGCACCGTGCAGGACGTTTGGCATTTGCCAGAGAACACCAAGATTGGCAAATTCGCCACTGGCGCCCTGTGCTCTTCACAGATGAAAGCAGGTTCACACTGAGCACATGAGCACGTGACAGACGTGACAGAGTCTGGAGACGCCGTGGAGAACGTTCTGCTGCCTGCAACATCCTCCAGCATGACCGGTTTGGCGTGGGTCAGTCTGGTGTGGGGTGGTATTTCTTTGTGGGGCCGCACAGGCCTCCATGTGCTCGCCAGAGGTAGCCTGACTGCCATTAGGTACCGAGATGAGATCCTCAGACCCTTTGTGAGACCATATGCTGACACATGCACATTTGGCCTGCTGGAGGTCATTTTGCAGGGCTCTGGCAGTGCACCTCCTTGCACAAAGGCGGAGATAGCGGTCCTGCTGCTGGGTTGTTGCCCTCCTACGGCCTCCTCCACGTCTCCTGATGTACTGGCCTGTCTCCTGGTAGCGCCTCCATGCTCTGGACACTACGCTGACAGACACAGCAAACTTTTTTGCCACAGCTCGCATTGATGTGCCATCCTGGATGAACTGCACTACCTGAGCCACTTGTGTGGGTTTGTAGACTCCGTCTCATGCTACCACTAGAGTGAGAGCACCGTCAGCATTCAAAAGTGACCAAAACATCAGCCAGGAAGCATAGGAACTGAGAAGTTGTTTGTGGTCACCACCTGCAGAATCACTCCTTTTTTGGGGGTGTCTTGCTAATTGCCTATAATTTCCACCTTTTGTCTATTCCATTTGCACAACAGCATGTGAAATTTATTGTCAATCAGTGTTGCTTCCTAAGTGGACAGTTTGATTTCATAGAAGTGTGATTGACTTGGAGTTACATTGTGTTGTTTAAGTGTTCCCTTTATTTTTTTGAGCAGTGTATGTAAACTGTTACAACTGAAGGCACTTACTGATGAGCTTTGACACGTCTCTAAAGACACCAGGATGTGGTCTTTAAACCTCAGACACACCGTATCTTCTAAAGCAGGCATCTTTCCAGCTGTGAAGAACACACACACACAGACACACACAGATTTGAACTAGAGAGAAGGACCTAGGCTAATACATGTACACTCATGCCCAATTGCACATTAAACTCCTCCTGGGAACTTCTTGTAGCTCTGAAAGGATTGGATAGCTATAAGTTGTACCATATTAGTTACTTAATACTCTTGTTACTTATTATATATATATATATATATTTTTGAACCTTTAATTTAACTAGGCAAGTCAGTTAAGAACAAATTCTTATTTTACAATGGCGGCCTACCCCGGCCAAACCCGTAACCCGGACGAAGCTGTGCCAATTGTGCGCCGCCCTATGGGACTCCCGATCACGGCTGGTTGTGATACAGCCCGGGATTGAACCAGGGTCTGTAGTGACGCCTCTAGCACTGAGATGCAGTGCCTTAGACCGCTGCGCCACTCGGGAGTTGAAACTTAATACTCTTGGTTCTGAAGGAAGGTACTAAAGTTTTGTGCTGCTTTCTTCGCCTTTGGCCATGACAGGTACCATATTACTGAGTTAAATCTTTCAGATCTACAAGAGCAGGCTTTGACCATGGAATAAGTCTCCTTCCTTTATTATTTACAGCGCAAGCATTGGTTCCAAAATGCTTGGTTTCAGCAAGATGGTGACTGGTCTTTCTATAAACTAGGATACCAGTAGGATTTCCTACGCTGGACAACTTATTACAGCTGTTGAAAACCTCTGGAATGTGATCAAGAGGAAGATGGATGGTCACAAGCCATCAAACACAGCCGAGCTGCTTGAATTTTTGCACCAGGAATGGCATAGTCACCCAACATCAATGTGAAAGACTGGTGGAGAGCATGCCAATATGCATGAAAGCTGTGATTGGAATAACCCTGATTTTCACCAAATATTGATTTCTGAACTCTTCCTAAATTAAAACATTAGTATTGTGTTGTCTTGCATTATTCGAGGTCAGACAACACTGCATCCTTCTTGTTATTTTGACCAGTTGTCATTTACTGCAAATAAATGCTCTAAAACGACAATATTTTTATTTGTAATTTGGGAGAAATGTTGTCAGAAGTTAATAACAAAAATGTTCATTTTACCCAAACAAAACCAGAGGAACTGATAATTTTGCAGTGGTCTTAATTTTTTCCCAGAGCCACATGTACAGTTGAAGTCGGAAGTTTACATACACCTTAGCCAAATACATTTCAACTCAGTTTTTCACAATTCCTGACATTTAATCCTAGTAAAAAATCCCTGTCATAGGTCAGTTAGGATCACCACTTTATTTTAAGAATGTGAAATATCAGAATAATAGTAGAGAGAACAATTTATTTCAGCATTTATTTCTTTCATCACATTCCCAGTGGGTCAGAAGTTTACATACACTCAATTAGTATTTGGTAGCATTGCCTTTAAATTGTTTAACTTGGGTCAAATGTTTTGGGTAGCCTTCCACAAGCTTCTCACAATAAGTTGGGTGAATTTTGTCCCATTCCTCCTGACAGAGCTGGTTGCAAACCATAGTCTGGCTTTTTTATGGCGGATTTGGAGCAGTGGCTTCTTCCTTGCTGAGCGGCCTTTCAGGTTATGTCGATATAGGACTCGTTTTACTGTGGATATAGATACTTTTGTACCCGTTTCCTCCAGCATCTTCACAAGGTCCTTTGCTGTTGTTCTGTAATTTATTCATACTTTTCGCACCAAAGTACGTCATCTCTAGGAGACAGAACGCGTCTCCTTCCTGAGCAGTATGAAGGCTACGTGGTCCCATGGTGTTTATACTTGCGTACTATTGTTTGTACAAATGAACGTGGTACCTTCAGGCGTTTGGAAATTGCTCCCAAGGATGGACCAGACTTTTGGAGGTCTACAATTTTTCCCCCTGAGGTCTTGGCTGATTTCTTTTCATTTTCCCATGATGTCAAGCAAAGGGGCATTGAGTTTGAAGGTAGGCCTTGAAATAGATCCACAGGTACACCTCCAATTGACTCAAATTATGTCAATTAGCCTATCAGAAGCTTCTAAAGCCATGACATTGGCCACTTATTGGCCATTTTCGGGAATTTCCCAAGCTGTTTTAAGGCACAGTCAACTATGTATGTAAACTTCTGACCCACTGGAATTGTGATACAGGGAATTATAAGTGAAATAATCTGTCTGTAAACAATTGTTGGAAAAATTACTTGTGTCATGCACAAAGTAGATGTCCTAACCGACTTGCAAAAACTATAGTTTGTTAACAAGAAATTTGTGGAGTGGTTGAAAAACAAGTTTTATTGACTCCAACCTAAGTGTATGTAAACTTTCGACTACAACTGTACATAAATCTAAATTATTACATCTTAGTCATTTAGCAGACACTCTTATCCAGAGCAACTGACAGGAGCAATTAGGGTTAAGTGTCTTGCTCAACGGCACAGACATATTTTTCAGTCTGCCCGGGGATTCAAACCGGCAACCTTTCGGTTATTGGCCCAATGCCAATGCTCTTAACCGCTAGGCTACCTGCCGCACAATTGTATAACATTGATGTCCTTACAATTAAGTGCTTGATAAAGTGCATGAATTTGACTTGCCAATGTCTGTATGAACCCTGCTTAAAGGATGTATAGTCCTAGGCCTATGTTGTATAGGTGGAGTTATGGATCAATTTGCATATATTCCTCTAAGTACACATGAGCTGCATGGAAAATCATTTGTTTCAAACCAGTTTTAAATTTTGATCCCAATGTCACACATTGGCCCCATTATTTATAGAAAGACCCAGATCCCGAACAAAGTGGCTAGCGATACTGTACCTATCCATATTCAATGCCTATTTTCCAGACCTTACTATAAATGTTACTCTCCCTGCTTAGCTCAGATTCAGCAAGCTTCCGGACAGATGTTAACAAATATGTTAAGTCTGTCAGAAAAACTTAAGAGGTGTATTCTAAAGTATCAATGCACATCACTATTTAAATGCATATCTGTAGCCTGTACAGAAACATCACTTCTTAGTAGAAAAACACCACTGTCCATTTTTCATTCAAATTCATTTATATCTCAGAATATGGCTGTGTCCAGTTACTGTTTCACATTCTATAGGCAACACACACTGTCTGTAATAAACATTCTACTCATTGGACTTTTAAATATTATTCAGCAAGACACACCTGACGATGTGATGTCATCTTGCTCTGGTGTGTAAGGTGGCAGTCTGTGGAGGGCAAAGTCCCTCTTCATGTCCCCGGCACGGAGTTCGTGTTCACCCCTCTCCATCTGATCTGCCACGCTCCTCAATAATGAGGCCAACTGCCTGCTTGTGTCTGGGGCTGCGTTGGCTCCCTGGTACAGACACAATGTTATAGTGCTTAATAGATAGCAGTAGATAAGACTGAACTACACAGATAGGCCATTATTTCAATAGGCATACATTGTAATTTCTATGATGAAACGAAATTGCAGAATTTAGCAGAACATGCAACCATAGTGACAACTAAAGTTTAGACATTAAACATTCAACTCATCGTTCAGTGCAAATTCCTTATTCCTCCTTTAGGTAAATCACTGAACTGTAAGTTATCACTCACATTCACCAATCTGACCATGGCAGATGAGTGTTTCCCTCAAGGAAGGACAGAAGGAAGGATGAAATGTTTAAGTGTTGGAACAGAGTACGGAGGTGGATCTCACCATCAAGATTCTCCTGGGCATGCCTACCCTCCTGGTGATGTCACTGGTCTTAAGGGAGTCATACAAGAAATTGGGAAACACGTTGGCCAGATAGTCTCCCCATGACCTGAGGTGAAAAAAGTTGAAGTAACTTTACACATCAAGATTATGAATTTCCATTGTTTCAAATTAGAGAATGAAGAAGTGGTGGGGCTGAGATAGCGTTGAGGTTAGAGAGGTATAGCCAGTTCGAAACCCAGGGGAAGATCTGTCAGGCTACGAGTTGGCAAATTCTGACTAAGGCCATTGATGGCTGAAACATCATGATATTAATAGCTGTATAAATAAAATATCAGGTTTTTAATAGTGAGCATTGCGCGTATTACTTTTCAAGGAATGAGTTCGCAACCAGAGGGTCGCTGGTATCAATTTCTTAGGTGCCACAGTGAGTCTCACGTACGTGTTCTGGTAGGTACTGAGGGTCAGGTGGGTAGAATGATCCACTCCCACGGGGGTGTCAGCCTGATGGATGGTTCCTCTGGGAAAGTAGAGCAGATCACCTGCCTATGGAAAGAAAGAACAAACACCCCCCTCACTTAACCTCAAATAGCTCAAGCCACAAGTCACACTATGTTGCAAAAATACTCCAATGAAGCATTTTCCAAATGTGGATCAAGACTCATAAGTGCACTACTGCGGATTACTTTCGGGTTGTGGCCTTTGACTGGTCTTGCCTAGAGAGACATTGGTTTTGTTTAGTCGACAGGAAACCCCTAAAGCTCTAGCCTGGTCACAGCACAAAAAGGTTTGTGATTCAGAACCAATAGTTGGTGAATTAATGGTGCCGGTTGGTTGTACTTGTTATCAGACAAGTGTGTCTTCTCATGCATTTTCTCTCACTAAAGCTCAGTAGTGCTTGACCCTTGTCCCTGGGACCCATGTTGCTGACCCTGTGCTGTGTGTAAAGTACGTGCTCTGGGGTGAAGTTTCTCCTAGGTACAGATCTAGGATCAGTTTCCTTTCTCTCAAGCTTAACCTTTAAGTGGCAATCTGCAGTTCAAACAATATCAATGCATGGCCACCCTGCCAGTTTTGGTCAAATTCATAGACAAAGCTATGGATGCAAGGACTGACCGTCCATGGTATTAAAATGGTTAAAACTTGTTTTGAAGCTACACAGTGTTTGTTTACAATTACATTGTTTGCAAACAATGAAGTAAAACAGGCTTACATGTTGGGTTCTGATAGTGTATGACAGTTAATCTAAGCTCATGAGGCATTTATAGTTGGGCCGGGACAACATCAGTAGCGCGATACTCAGTATCGTGGCAAGGAAACAAAACACGAAGCGGGTAAAACTTCTTTAGGAAAACAGCCCTACTATTAGAAATAAACATCATCATGTTGTCATCCAGAGTCACATTTCTTTATTTTCCAAGCACACAATATTTGACATACAGCAAGTTTTTACAGGACCAAAGAGTCTAGTCTGTGATACTGGTAAAGAAAATAAAAACAAATGCAATATCACATTTACATAAGTATTCAGACCCTTTACTCAGTACTTTGTTGAAGCACCTTTGGTAGCGATTACAGCCTCGAGTCTTCTTGGGTATGACGCTACAAGCTTGGCACACCTGTATTTGGGGAGTTTCTCCCATTCTTCTCTGCAGATCCTCTCAAGCTCTGTCAGGTTGGATGGGGAGCGTCGCTGCACAGCTATTTTTAGGGCTCTCCAGAGATGTTCGATTGGGTTCAAGTCCAGGCTCTGGTTGGGCCACTCAAGAACATCGACTTGTCCCGAAGCCACTCCTGCATTGTCTTGGCTGTGTGCTTAGGGGAGTTATCCTGTTGGAAGGTGTACCTTCGCCCCAGTCTGAGGTCCTGAGAGCTCTGGAGCAGGTTTTCATCAAGGATCTCGCTGTACTTTGCGCCGTTCATCTTTGCCTCGATCCTGACTAGTTTCCCAGTCCCTGCCGCTGAAAAACATCCCCACAGCATGATGCTGCCACCACCATGCTCAACCGTAGGGATGGTGCCAGGTTTCCTCCAGACGTGATGCTTGGCATTCAGGCCAAAGAGTTAAATCTTGGTTTCATCAGACCAGAGAATATTTAGGTGCCTTTTGGCAAACTCCAAGTGGGCTGTAATGTGCCTTTTACTGAGGAGTAGCTTTCGCCTGGCCACTCTACCACAAAGGCGGAACACAATGCAAATAGTCCGGGTAGCCATTTGATTACCTGTTCAAGAGTCTTATGGCTTGGGGGTAAAAGCTGTTGAGAAGCCTTTTGGTCCTAGACTTGGTGCTCCAGTACCGCTTGCCATGCGGTAACAGAGAACAGTCTATGACTAGGGTGGCGGAAGTCTTTGACAATTTTTAGGGCCTTCCTCTGACACTGCCTGGTGTAGAGGTCCTGGATGGCAGGCAGCTTGGCCCCAGTGATGTACTGGGCCATACGCACTACCCTCTGTAGTGCCTTGCGGTCGGAGGCCGAGCAGTTGCCATACCAGGCAATGATCCAACCTGTCAGGATGCTTTCGATGTTGCAGCTGTAGAACCTTTTGAGGATCTGAGGACCCATGCCAAATCTTTTCAGTCTCCTGAGGGAAATAGGTTTTGTCGTGCCCTCTTCACAAATGTCTTGGTGTGCTTGGACCATTCTAGTTTGTTGGTGATGTGGAACTTGAAGCTCTCAACCTGCTCCACTACAGCCCCGTTGATGAGAATGGGGGCGTGCTCGGTCCTCCATTTTCCTGTAGTTCACAATCATCTCCTATGTCTTGATTACGTTGAGGGATAGGTTGTTATTCTGGCAACACCCGGCCAGGTCTCTGACCACCTCCCTATAGGCTGTCTCGTTGTTGATCAGGCCTACCACTGTTGTGTTGTCTGCAAACTTAATGATGGTGTTGGAGTCGTGCCTGGCCATGTAGATCTGTGCCTCGACACAATCCTGTCTCTGAGCTCTACGGACCATTCCTTCGACCTCAAGGCCTGGTTTTTGCTCTGACATGCACTGTCAACTGTGGGACCTTTATATAGACAGTTGTGTGCCTTTCCAAATCATGCCCAATCAATTGAATTTACCACAGGTGGACTCCAATCAAGTTGTAGAAACATCTAGGATGATCAATGGAAGTAGGATGCACCCGGGCTTAATTTCAAGTCTCATAGCAAAGGGTCTTAATACTTATGTAAATAACATTTTCTAAAAATCTGTTTTAACTTTGTCATTCTGGGGTACTGTGTGAAGATTGATGAGGAAAACACTTCATTTAATCCATTTTAGAATAAGGCTGTAACGTAACACAATGTGGAAAAGGTCATAGGGTCTGAATACTTTCTGAAGGCACTGACAGTCGTGGCCAAAAGTTGAGAATTACACAAATATCAATTTTCACAAAGTCTGCTGCCTCAGTTTGTATGATGGCAATTTGCATATACTCCAGAATGTTATGAAGAGTGATCAGATGAATTGCAATTAATTGCAATGTCCCTCTTTGCTATGCAAATGAACTGAATCTCCCAAAAACATTTCCACTGCATTTCAGCCCTGCCACAAAAGGACCAGCTGACATCATGTCAGTGATTCCCTCGTTAACACAGGTGTGAGTGTTGACGAGGACAAGGCTGGAGATCACTCTGTCATGCTGATTGAGTTGGAATAATAGACTGGAAGCTTCAAAAGGAGGGTGGTGCTTGGAATCATTGTTCTTCCTCTGTCAACCATGGTTACCTGCAAGGAAACACGTGCCGTCATCATTGCTTTGCACAAAAAGGGCTTCACAGGAAAGGATATTGCTGCCAGTAAGACTGCACCTAAATCAACCATTTATCGGATCATCAAGAACTTCAAGGAGAGCGGTTCAATTGTTGTGAAGGCGGCTTCAGGGCGCCCAAGAAAGTCCAGCAAGTGCCAGGACCGTCTCCTAAAGTTGATTCAGCTGCGTGATCGGGGCACCACCAGTACAGAGCTTGCTCAGGAATGGCAGCAGGCAGGTGTGAGTGCATCTGCACGCACAGTGAGGCGAAGACTTTTGGAGGATGGCCTGGTGTCAAGAAGGGCAGCAAAGAAGTCACTTCTCTCCAGGAAAAACATCAGGGACAGACTGATATTCTGCAAAAGGTACAGGGATTGGACTGCTGAGGACTGGGGTAAAGTCATTTTCTCTGATGAATCCCCTTTCCAATTGTTTGGGGCATCCGGAAAAAAGCTTGTCCGGAGAAGACAAGGTGAGCGCTACCATCAGTCCTGTGTCATGCCAACGGTAAAGCATCCTGAGACCATTCATGTGTGGGGTTGCTTCTCAGCCAAGGGAGTGGGCTCACTCACAATTTTGCCTAAGAACACAGGCATGAATAAAGAACGGTACCAACACATCCTCTGAGAGCAACTTCTCCCAACCATCCAGGAACAGTTTGGTGACAAACAATACCTTTTCCAGCATGATGGAGCACCTTGCCATAAGGCAAAAGTGACAACTAAGTGGCTCGGGGAACAAAACATTGATATTTTGGGTCCATGGCCAGGAAACTCCCCAGACCTTAATCCAATTGAGAACGTGTGGTCAATCCTCAAGAGGCGGGTAGACAAACAAAACCCCACAAATTCTGACAAACCCCAAGCATTGATTATGCAAGAATGGGCTGCCATCAGTCAGGATGTGGTCCAGAAGTTAATTGACAGCATGCAAGGGCAGATTGCAGAGGTCTTGAAAAAGAAGGGTCAACACTGCAAATATTGACTCTTTGCATCAACTTCATGTAATTGTCAATAAAAGCCTGACACTTATGAAATGCTTGTAATTATACTTCAGTATTCCATAGTAACATCTGACAAAAATATCTAAAGACACTGAGGCAGCAGACTTTGTGAAAATTTATATTTGTGCCATTCTCAAAACTTTTGGCCACGACTATATATCATTAATTTAAAAGTCCCAAAATGTATGTCGCAATTTCCCCCAATAAATGCAAACCGACCCCAGATTACAGCTTCACCCTGCTCCTAACGTACCTTCAGTATGATGTCGTGTGTGGGGCTGCCGATGCGCTCCTCAAGCTCCACGCAGTACTCTCTGGCCAGGGGCACCGTGGGGCTGTACAGACGCCAATGTTTCTCGCCCTCCAACTGGAGGATAAACACCTGGGGATAAATACACATATTTAGCAGATGTTATCGCAGGTGCAGCAAAATACTTGTTTCTAGCTCAAACAGTAATAACGAACATTACAAAACAATACACACAAATCCCCAAAATTCTAAGAAAGAAATGAAGAAATATCATAATGAGCCATGTCTGTGTCCAGAATATAAATATATACACTGAACAAAAATAAAAGCAACATGTAACAATTTCAAAGATTTACAGTTAAGGAAATCAGTCAATTGAAATACATTCTTTAGGCCATAATCTATGGATTTCACATGACTGGGAATACAGATATGCATCTGTTGGTCAGATACCAAAAATAAAAAAAGTAGGGGTATGGATCAGAAAACCAGTCAGTATCTGCTGTGACCAGCATTTGCCTCATGCAGAGTGACACATCTCCTTTGCATAGAGATAATCAGACTGTTGATTGAGGGCAGTGGAATGTTGTCCCACTCCTCTTCAATGGCTGTGTGAAGTTTCAGAGTTCCAGAGCATGATGAGCACCCAGATGAGCTTCCCTGAGATGGTCTGTGTGTTTGTGCAGAAATTCTTCGGTTGTGCAAACCCACAGCTTTATCAGTTGTCCGGGTGGCTCATCTCAGACCATACCGCAGGTGTAGAAGCTGGATGAGCTCCTGGGCTGGCGTGGATACACATGACTGCCGTTGTGAGGTTTGTTGGACCTACTGCCAAATTGTCTAAAACGACACTTCTGGTAGAGAAATTAACATTCAATTCTCTGGCAACAGCTCTGGTGGACATTCCTGCAGTCAGCATGCCAATTGCATGCTCCCTCAAAACTTGAGACATCTGTGGCATTTTGTTGTGTGACAAAACTGTACATTTTAAAGTGGACTTTTATTGTCCCCAGCACAAGGTGCACCTGTGTAATGATCATACTGTTTAATCAGCTTGCCAGATCTGTCAAGTGGATGGATTATATTGGCAAAGGAGAAATGCTCACTAACAGGGATGTAAACACATATGTACAACACAAACTTCGGAGATCTATTATTTCAGCTCATGAAACCAAAACTTTACATGATGCGTTTATATTTTTGTTCAGTATATATATATATATATGATGGTGTGTAGACAGTATGGACAGTATATGAATAGGAAAGCTATGTACAGCAGTAGTTATATAGGATTACTAGAATACAGCATATATATATGAAGTGGGTAAAACATTATTAAATATTGTCTAACCCTCAAACTATACTACAAACGTTGCAGCCAGGATTATGTTCAGTAGGGAACACCGTAGCAAAATTATTTGAAACGTAAAGTACAAATTTTAGTTTCTTATGGGTAGCTATGATATGTTTTGGTTCCCACTGAACACTACCCTGATGTGGACCATTTTGGGGCCAGTTCAGTGTTGTACCTCCACGTCGTCGTAGTGTGGGGGTAGCCCTTGGGAATCCTGTGGGGTGATGTAGACGTTGGAGCCCACAAGAGCGCCGAAGAAACACTCCAGCTTCTCCTGAATCCGCCACAACTCGTCCTGGAAACACACAGTTAGTTAGAGAGCTGGCATCTTAGAATCTCCAAATAGAATAGTATTGGGTTCAGCTCTGCACAAATATGGAATGATCAAGATCTTCAGATATTTCTGTGCAATAGATTTTAATTCCTGTTGTGTTCACCAACATATCCTAGTTCAAGGCTTTCAAATTTAAAATAGGCAAATCTGAATCTGAGCTAAACAACATCTTAGCTAAAGGATATCTGTCACTACCAGTCCCTTTCTGTTACCACAGAGCCACTGCCACAGTGCTGCATTAACTAGGACCGTCACTCCTTTTTCTACAGGGATGCAGTTTTGGCAGGCCAAGATCTAATAATACCTTATTCAACTGATCAACAGTCATAATTAATACAATCAAGCTGAATCAGGTGTTTAGGTAATAATGCTAGACTGGGACAAAACCCTTCCCCACATACTGTGGCCCTACAGGAGCAGAGTCAAGTTCAGTAGGCACAAAACATGTTCTCATGTTTCATACTATCACAGACCAGAACCCACGATTCAGGAGTACAAAACACTGTGGATAAACACATGTCCACTACTCTCACCTTAAACCTCTGAGGCTGGTGGAACTGGATGGTGGCCTTCTGGTTGAAGTCCTTCTTGAGCTGGTTGTAGTTGACACGGCCTTCCTTGTTCAACACAGTCTTGTTGCCCTGGACGCAGCGGCACACATTGAGGTCTCTGGCATACGTCAGGCCCTGGGCGCACAGCCCCTTCAGGTCTGAGAGCTGGAACAGAGACTTGTAGTAGGAGGCCAGGCCTGGGTCAGACCTCTGGAGGTGGAGGGGCTTCTTCTCCCAGTAATCAGTGAAAAATTCCTCCTGTCCCACTGGGGAAATTATGCTCTGGAAGACAGTGTCTGGGGTGTCGAAGCAGAAAGGAGAGGGGACGCCATTGGAGTCTGTTTTCCTATGTTTGGGAGCGACCTCTTCATCTCCGGCTGCTGCTTTTCTTCCGTTCCTGGGCATCTTTAGCTGATAGAGAACGTTAACGTTACATCAGTGGCATTAGATTAGAAGATAACTAGTTAGCAGTTTCAATTTTGCATTGATATCAAATTAAGCTTAACAGTGCCCTTGGTGAAGTTATGCAGTTGGAATAGCCCGTTCGATAGCAAATACTTGGTGTTATGTAGTTACTGTAGCAAGCTTTAGATACAAATGTTAGCTAGCTAATAGCATAGCTTATGGGCTAACGTTGATTAACGTTAGCTAGCTTGCAAACTGTAGCTAACGTTATATAATGCTAAAACATAGCTAACATTACCTGTTTTGCTTATGTTCCCACATTCGGATTTAACACATATTAGCTATAAACTTTCCCTTTGCCCAAATCAGCTTGGTTTGATAGCTACACATGTGAGAATGGTGTTCTGTCCTGCAGCATAAAATGTCCGAAGGTAAACAAGTACTTTCCATTCCGCTCTGGTGATTCATGTCTCTAGTGTGGATTATTTCGAAATTGTATTCAATACAGAAATGATACGCAACAACTACAATAAAATGTATTACAACATTTAATGTTGGCATGTTAAGGCTAAAGACTTTTATTAGTTGACATTTATCTTGAATACAATAAAACAAGCAGAGCTGAGCAGGTTCTGTAAGGAGACCGTTCTATTACAACAGCTAGCAAGATCAAAATCTTAGTTTGAAAAAGGGGAAAGGTAGTGAGATGTCATTAAAGTGAGATGCACAACAGAGGGGCTCCTCGACTTCAGCAGTGAGCTCTCCTCTAATCAAGATCCAATGTCCAGTAAAAGATTAAACGCATACAAAAAGTTAATTTATTTACACTGGCTCTTTCAACATTTTGATAACATGAGGAATGGATCTCTATAATAGCTATCTCTGTGATAGCCAAACCAAGTCTGGGTGTATTTAACATAGCACAACATTCAAATATCAGACTACGTTATGTGGAATTCAACAAACCCATTATGTGGAGTTCTAATATAAAAGACGCAATTATCACAATTTTCCGACCAAAATATTTGCGTTGACGAAATGTGAAATAAAGCAAAAAATAAGAGGCCACTTGAAAATGCCAAAATTAAGTTCCATTAACTGTTGTTTTTCCTGTGTAGGGAGGCAGGTGCAGTGTTTTTCTGGTTTAAAAAAAACAATGTATTTCTTTGTAGAGCGGAGGGAGGATGAACTCTGCCCTGGTTGGCCGACGCTCATCTTAAATCCAGACAGGAGAATTTGATGTCCAATCACAGGACCCAGCCTGCTCTCCATCACTGGGGGGCCTCTGTGTCCCCTGGATGGGGGCCTGTCTCAGGGAACTCCAACTTCTCGCACTCGGTCAGCTTCAGAGTTAAGTGCTGGGCGATCTCGTTGGGGTCAGTATACAGAGCAGCAGGGACGTTCTGGAAGGCAAAGAGAGAGAAACTAAATGCCGTTGTCTTTTCTAGATATTGCCATTGACTAATTGTTCTCCATTTACAATAGTGGTATGATTGCATCAGCTGCAGTGACATATACACATGTAGCATGAATGTTTTGGACAATATTTTAGTGATGTCACTGCACGATGCTGAGCTTGTTCCACTTGCCAGCGGACTTCCGCTACACATGTACTTTTCAAACAGAGAAGAAAAATCTCACCTTCAATTCTGAAATTTTGCTTTCCCGAGTGCTAAACTCTCTGATCATGTAATTCTTTCCAGTCTGTAAAGAAAACCTTTGTAAGCGATGAGTAATTTCATAAGTAGGCATAGCCATTATGTAGTTGAAGTTACATAGTGATGTCCATTTCCTTCTAAAGTTATCCACAGAATTTGACTCCAATGCACATCCATTCTGGTGGTTACCGTTAATCGATTGCCATTTCCCAGGAAAGCCCAGTCACACTTGCCTCGTGATAGAGCCGCGTGTCATTTATCCGGATCAGAACTCCATCCACTCGCAGGAAGAACCGCAGAAGCAGGAAGAAACTGGTGGGCATCACTCTCTGTATCACACATAAGTGGGTAACAAGAGAGTAAGTCATTCTTCAAAATCTCCTCAGAACAAATGATGCAAGCGTTTAAGAAAATCCATTAAACATAAGTACTATAGGTGAATATAAAAAGGCTTTTTTTATTCCTAGTCTTACAGCCCCCGCAAGAAAATGTCCTTTGGTGCTTGTCACACAGCCACAGACATCATATGAGGCGAATGTGCATCATCATGAAGTGTCAGTTCCTGTCTGAAAGTGGCACTCACTATTTTGACGCTGATCATGGACACGCCGTGGTCGTGAAGCTCGTCCTCAAACAGCAGCACGTCATCGAAGAACATGATTTGTTCTCGCGCCTTCAGCTTCTCCATGTCGATGCGCTCCAACGTTTCTGTCGCCTGATGGAAGAAAGAGGTGTATTTATTAGTGCAAACCGTAGCAAAAAACAAAACGTTTTGCAACTGAACATTTTTTATTTTTATTATTGGACACATTCAGGTAGGTAGGTCTCTCGTTGTTTCGGCATGTTTGCCTCAATTTGATTCCTAATGAATAAGGCAATAGACAGCTTGAGATAAGATAATGAATATTATGCCTATGCGAAAGAAAAATTGCTTTCCAGGCGTACTATATTGCAGTTGTTGCATTGCATCAGCCGATGGTTGTGTTCCACATCATTGACGGTGCAGTCGGGCGTCAGAGACTGACATACCATATGGTGTGGTTAGTTGATATGTTAATCACCGAGAGATCTGGCAGGCGTTTGCAATATAGACGACCTGAAACGCAGCCAATGACTTGGGGGTGAATCCTGTCTTCCACACTTACAGTACCAGTCAACAGTTTGGACATTTTTTTTATTTTTTTTTTACAATTTTCTACATTGTCGATTAATAGTGAAGACATCAAAACTACGAAATAACATATGGAATCATATATTTTATATTTGAGATTCTTCAAAGTAGCCACTCTTTGCCTTGATGACAGCTTTGCACACACTTGGTATTGTCTCAACCAGCTTCACCTGGAATGCTTTTCCAACAGTCTTGAAGGAGTTCCCACATATGCAGAGCACTTGTTGGCTGCTTTTCCTTCACTCTGCGGTCCAACTCATCCCAAACCATCTCAATTGGGTTGAGGTCAGGTGATTGTGGACACCAGATCATCTGATGCAGTACTCCATCACTCTCCTTCTTGGTCAAATACCCCTTACACAGCCTGGAGGTGTGTTGGGTCATCGTCCTGTTAAAAAACAAATTATAGTCCCACTAAGCACAAACCAGATGGGATGGCGTATCGCTGAAGAATGCTGTGGTAGCCATGCTGGTTAAGTGTGCCTTGAATTCTAAATAAATCACAGTGTCACCAGCAAAGCAAAGCACCCCCACACCTCCTCCTCCATGCTTCACGGTGGGAACCACACATAGAGATCATCCGTTCACCTACTCCACATCTCACAAAGACATGGCGGTTGGAACCAAAAATCTCAAATTTGGATTCACCAGACCAAAGGACAGATTTCCACCAGACGAATGTCCATTGCACACATTTCTTGGCCCAAGCAAGTCTCTTCTTCTTATTGGTGTACTTAAGTAGTGGTTTCTTTGCAGCATTTCAACCATGAAGGCCTGATTCACGCAGTCTCCTCTGAGATGCGTCTGCTTCTTGAGCTCTGTGAAGCATTTATTTGGGCTGCAATTTCTGAGGCTGGTAACTCATTGTTATGAATTTTATGAATAAATGACTAAACGATGTATACATTTAAGTAGAACTAATTGAATTCTACCCTGTTTTTCTATATTGATAAATAATGTTAGTTCATAAGAAAGAGGTTATGTAGCATGTACATGGGAAGAGAGGAATGTATGTGTGTGCCTAAAGAAAACTAAGTGGATCATTAACCTATGTTTGAACCGACCCAGCTATAACTCTGTGGAGATAAGACAAGACAGCGAGAGCCCCTCCAGGTTTTCCGTATCTGGGGGGGACTGGAACTGTCAGCTAAGTGGTAATAAAGTGTGGTGAGACTTCAGGAGATAATCCAGATATAGTGTGTAATGTATGTGCGTTAGTGTGTTGGAATGGACTTTGGAATCAGCTTTGTCTTGTCGGACAGGAGGAGGGACATTTTAGGACGCTATGACGCTATGTGGGATATATAAACTAATGTAAATGGTATTTTGAGTAGAGATCTCTCGAGAATAAACACTATTGATTAATTTGGTGGCTGGTCTTTGTCTATTTTATGCAAATAAGAATCTTACAAATTCTTAGAAATGGACAGAGTGTTTGCTTTGTTATAATTAAATTGGTTAACGAACACATAGGAATCGAATTCCTTTCTCACTCATCCTCTGCAGCAGAGGTAACTCTGGGTCTTCCTTTCCTGTGGCTGTCCTCATGAGAGACAATTTCATCATAGCGCTTTATGGTTTTTGCGACTGCACTTGAAGAAACGTTCAAAGTTCTTGACATTTTCGCATTGACTGACCTTCATGTCTTAAAGTAATGATGGACTGTCCTTTCTCTTTGCTTATTTGAGGTGTTCTTGCCATAAGATGGACTTGGTCTTTTACCAAATAAGGCTATCTTCTGTATACCACCCCTACCTTGTAACAACACAACTGATTGGCTCAAACGCATTAAGGAAAGAAATTCTACAAACTTTTAACAAGGCACACCTGTTAATTGAAATGCATTCCAGCTGACTACCTCATAAAGCAAAGGGTGGCTACTTTGAAGCATCTCAAATAAAATATTTTGATTTGTTTAACTTTTTTGGTTACTACATGATACCATATGTGTTATTTCATAGTTTTGATGTCGTCACTATTACTCTACAATGTAGAAAATTGTACAAATAAAGAAAAACCCTGTAATGAGTAGGTGTGTCCAAACCTTTGACCGGTACTGTATGTCAAATATACATTTAATCATGTATCAATGTGAGACTAAATTAAATTTTGACTTAAATTCAAATTAAGATTTGCCCCTTATTTTGTAATGTGTTTGTTTGTGATATTGTATTGTATCCACAGTGTGAACTGAAAGGCCTTTCACCCTCATCTGCTGGTCCTCTCCTAACAAAGTGCCTCTGTAGTCTGTGGTATATGTCCAGTCATAGTGTTTCACAGCCTCTTTGGAGTGTTCAGAATCGGCCCTGGGAATACAACCACATGACAACAGTCTCAGATCCATTCTCCATAACGGGACTGGTAATTGACTGATTATTCAACACTTTTTATCGAAACAATTTAAAAATGCAATTTTTTATTTCACAAGCATATAGACAATGAAGGTGGATAGTGTTATCACAGTGGTATTATGATAGTGGTTGTACCTGCTCTCTTGCCATTCCTGTGCACAGGCCACTTTCACAGAGTCCTGCATGTTGTTGACCCTCTTAAGGGCATCGATGGCATTAAACTCAATGCCATAGCCGTCTGTGTGCTGAATGCGTAGAACGTTGTCCCCAAACAGCATCTCTGGGAGTGAGGGCATGTGCATCTCCTCCCCTAACCTGGGACAAAACTGTCAAGATTGAAACCTGAACAACTAACCTCAATGACAAGATTTGAATGATTAATGTTGGTGTGCAAATATTTAAAGTAAGACCAAGTCGATAAACAAGCTCCCCAATGTAGACTAAACCTTAAGAATACTAAACAGACAACATTAAAGAAAAGGTTTAGTCTGACACAAAAATCGGCAAAATACTTGGAACAGTTTACCGTTCAATGTCCTTAGACTTCATAATGTGGGTTTTTGCTGCAGTCACTTTCCATGGTCCAAATATGAAGTCTTGCTTACTGCTCTTAAACCCATGGGTCATCATGGCTGACAAATTGGCCAACATCAACTGTAAATACAGTCAAACACCAAACCCATCAGAGACATAAGTAAATAAACAGTACATGCAAGTACAGAGTACATTGCATATCGACCATTGCAGAACTGTAGATAGTTGAGTACGTTCAGCCCTCAGAAATTACCTAGCAATCCAATGTCTTTATTGGCGAGTTGTAAAAGTAGTTATCTAGCTTGCTAGGATATAATTATATGGTTAGCTATTACAAGATAATTACACCCCCTGTACAGGCTTGCTAGTTAGCTAGCTAGGTAGTAACTTTGCTAGCCTACCTAACTAGCTATTGTAAAATTCAACCTTATATAAAATACGAAGTAGGTAGCTGACAAAACAGACAAACGTGTTTATGGAAAAGGTGTCGACAACGACAATGCAATAACTAGAGTATGCATTACACAACCTTATTTACCTAGCTAACGTAGCTAACTGAGCCTCCGGATGTTAGTGACAAGCTGGCTGTTTCAGCATCACTTCAATCATCATCACACTAACTTGTCATCTTCACTTCATTACTAATGGATATACATCCAACATCAATACCCTACTGACAAGACACTTCATGGAAATAGAAATCAAAGATTCAATACAAAAGAAATTTAAAAGTTAATCCACTTACTCCAGTATTTTGATTGTCAGCGAAAGTCCATGAAAGAGAGAGCTTCACAAAAATGCTTCCGACGTACTTTTCATTCTACTATTATATGGTTCCGCATCCAGTAATACTGTAAATTTACACAAAAAAATAAATATTGCTTTGTTGCTACATGTCCTAAATGTATGATAGTATGCTGTGTTTATACAAGTTGCTCTCTAAGGGAGGTCTCCATCAAAAATACATTTCACGGAAATAAACTGTAATATGTTTTTTAATGGCATATCACTTTTTAAATTTTATTTTTGTATTTATTTTATTTCACCTTTATTTAACCAGGTAGGCTAGTTGAGAACAAGTTCTCATTTACAACTGCGTCCTGGCCAAGATAAAGCAAAGCAGTGCGACACAAACAACAACACAGAGTTACACATGGAATAAACAAACCAACAGCCAATAACACAATAGAGAAAAAGGAAGTCTATATTCAATGTGTGCAAATGAGGTAAGATAAGGGAGGAATTGGCTTTGGGGGTGACCAGTGAAATATACCTGCTGAAGCGTGTGCTACGGGTGGGTGCTGCTATGGTGACCAGTGAGCTGAGATAAGGCGGGCTTTACCTAACAAAGACTTATAGATGACCTGGAGCCAGTGGGTTTGGCGACGAATATGAAGCGAGAGCCAGCCAACGAGGGCATACAGGTCGCAGTGGTTGACCAGGGTAGGGGTGGCCAGGTGGAAAGCATGGCCAGCTGTAGAAAAATGCTTATTGAAATTCTCAATTATCATGGATTTATCAGTGGTGACAGTGTTTCCTAGCCTCAGTGCAGTGGGCAGCTGGGAGGAGGAATTGTACTGGGCTGCTACCCAGACATAGAGAGACTATTACTGGTATCAATGACAGTCGTCACTGGATTATCTGAGATTAACATAATCAGAGGCATTACAGTTTGGACAACCATTCAACATCAAATTGTTTTTATACACATCATTAGAATAAATAGCCTACAAGCAAATTCATATTTTTGTATTCCCCAGTCAAGTGTCCCAAACATGGTGGTTCTGAGAAAGTCCTACATGATTCATCTGCAGCTAGGATCCCATCCTAGGATTTGGTACATCAGGTGGTACTGTCTATGGCCCTATTGGTACAGTACTGCTTGTTGATCCCTTGTCTATGTTGGTATAGCAGTGGAGAGAGTGATTGGATGATGGTCTCCCAGTGTTGAGTAGATGATGTTCTCAGTCACGGAGGAGACAGTGTGGACAGGTTCTTGGGATGTTCCAAGAGGAAAAAGGTGTTTGACTCTCTCTGGATAAAAATCAATTTGACATTGATAAACTGGACCAAATGCACTGTAACAAAATATGTTCGATTGGGAAATATGTCACAAATAATTCCCCTAGAAAAAGCCTGACTCCCAAACATTACTGTATGTTTATGACTTGTACTGTAATTGGAAATGTGAACTAATAGATAACATTTTTTACTGTTTTCTAATGCATTACACATCTAGTGCTTGATACTTAAAGATGCACTCTCAAACTCTTGTATAATTTCAGCCAGTAGTTTGAAAGTGGTGCTCACGAGCCAAAACGGGTCCCTGTTTTTTGTGTACTACGTCATCCAATTGTGTACTACATCATACATTTTGTGTCATGTTGCYAATTTTGCAATTCGTATTATATCATATGAATTTAGCAATTTGTGTAATGTTACAAACCTCATTCGTGCAATATGTTATGAATTTGTTGAGCTTAAGATCCCAGAGTGCATCTTTAATATATCATATCATGCTATCACGATGTCAAGCATGCGAAACAGGAAAGCTAATTACTCACTGAACTGTGTACACTTGAAGATCATGACGATAAGGACCACTAGAATCAAGACTACTCCAATGCTGACCACAATATATAGCCAACTCACTGGGAAACCTAAAAAACATCAGGGAAAGTGTGTGATATTCATTAAATAATGAGAAACAATTATTGACATACAGTACCCCAAAACATAATTATTGCCAGAAAGAATAGAAGTTAGAAAAATGGATCCACCATCCTCTTAGAATGGTGATTGAATGGTGGTGAGCTCCAAAAGTATTGGGACAGTGACACATTTGTTGTTGTTTTGGCTCTGTACTCCAGTACTTTGAATTTGAAATTATACAGTGAATATGAGGTTAAAGTGCAGACTGTCAGATTTAATCTGAGGGTATTTTCATCCATATCGGGTGAACCGTTTGAAACATAACCAAAACAAACAACAAATGCATCCAACAAATTTGTAGAGTCACAAATTGGATGTAGTCGTTGTTTGATACGAATATGGGACCAAATACTTTTTACTACTTGAATACACATGTAAGTGAATTTGTCCCAATATTTTTTGTCCTGTAAAATAGGGGGACAATGTACAAAAAGTGCTGTAATTTCTAAACAGTTAATTTCAAATCCAAAGTGCTGGAGTACAGAGCCAAAACCACAAAAATATGTCAGTGTCCCAATACTTTGAGTATACTCTATCACAAGATATTATGGAAAAGTTGTGTAGAGCACCAACATTATATTACATAGATATAGAAATCAACCGAATACATTGTCAACTAGTAATCCTGATTTATTAACACTTAGCTCTCACCATTGGACATGACTGTGTGATTGACAGTGATGGGGTGGCTGAGGGAAGAGTGGTTGACCCAGCAGAGATAGAGGCCAGCCTTGCTGGGTCCTGAGGACAGAGGCAGGTAGGAGTGGACGGTGATGGAACCATCTGTGTTGTCCTCTCTCTGCCTATCTGAAAGTCTGGTGTTGAGGAGCTGACCATCTCTAAACCACACCTGCTCTATGGTCTTTGGGTAAAACCCCTGAGAGGAGCACAGCAACATGGGAAGTCCACTACCGGGCTCCTTTACGTCAGACACAGACACTGCAGGAGGGGCTGGATGCACAAACAGAAAGTTGCCGATGCAGAAATAAGTGTAAACAAAGAGTTTAAACTGTAGACAAATTATTTTCAATTTGGAGGCAAGTAGCATTCACATATCATGTGATCACAGGGTCATAATGGTTTTACATGTAGATTGTAGTTCTAACAAGTATTTTCAGAGATTGTAACGGTCGTCTTGTGGTGAATGAGCGGACCAATGCGCAGCGGGTGATGAATACATAATGAAATTTATTAACAGAACGACGAAACACGAAAACTCTTTAACAAACTACAAAACAAATAAACGACGTAGACTGACCTAAAACATGAGAACTTACAAATACACGAAGAACGCACGAACAGGTACAGACTACAAACAAACGCTACAGTCCCGTGTGGTACGAACATACATACAGACACGGAAGACAATCACCCACAAACAAACAGTGTGAAACAGCCTACCTATATATGATTCTCAATCAGAGGAAATTAATAACACCTGTCCCTGATTGAGAACCATATAAGGCTAACAGACAATGAACCTAAACATAGAAACACATAACATAGAATGCCCACCCCAACTCACGCCCTGACCAACTAAACACATACAAAAACAAGAGAAAACAGGTCAGGAACGTGACAGAGATCACTAACCTGTTACACAAATAGTTATGTTTTTTGAGAAAACTTGTGCAGGTGGAGGTGCAGCTCTTTTCACTTCACAAGAGTAAAGTCCAGAATCATTTATCTGTAGCTTCATCAGTGAAAAGAAGATTTCTCTGGTCTCATTATTCCAATTAATTTGTATGCTTTCTTTACATGTCTTTGACACCAGCCACTCTTGTCTGTTAAACTGAGAAAAGCACAGCACCTCTGTTCCTTTTATAGTTACTGTAAATATTTCAATGTCATTGGGTAAATTGTGGGTGCAGTGGATCGTCACTGAATTTCCTTTGTGTAGTATGACTGCTGTTGGATTTGACAGTGTAGTTAGGTTCTGTAAACCTGTAGAAAAATAGATCAATGTTTGATCTGAGAAAACAGGTGATAAACTGGTTCAGGTGGTGATACGCCTCATAACAATTGTAAAACTATTTTATGCCACTTCACTTCCCAGCTCCATACTGGCTGGGACAAATGTATTAAGTCAATAAATGTAGGGTCTGTCTACTATATTTACCACAAATGTAAAACCAAACAGCAATTCCCTCAGCAATCACTTTTCATTTCAGTTCCATAATTTTCATATTTCAGTTGTAAAGGCACTGATTCTGTCTTATGCAATCATAAATGATAATTTGACCTACGATACTCCACCCCCACCCCTCCCCCTTAGAACAAAACTGTACCTTAAGCGTCCACAGTTTTCATAGTAAGTGCAGTCTCTAAATGTATCATGTATGAATAGGTTTGGTCAAAGCATTTCACATTACCTGAGTGGAGACTCAGAAGCATTGCCAAATGCAGAGCAGAAGAGTAGGACACCGACATCTGGTCCAAAAAGAGCAACGACAAAGATAAGATAGTTACTTAAACACTAAATTTCAGTGGTTTTTCAACCTTCACATCCTGTGATTACAAGAGGTTCAGTATGTGAAGTGTGGCTTGTATCAAACACTGAAAACATGCATGGAATGACAGAAATGTTTTTTGTGTAGTTTCCAAATTAAATACATTTTATTTTGAATGCTAGACATTAAAGTATGTTGAGTATTGCAGTTCTATCGCAGTTTTTGTTGCAAGATTCTGACACAGAAGTGTGGAGTCTTGTGGACCTAAAGCATATGCACGTCTCTCAGGGCATAGATTTAACAGAAGATGAATACAAAATCTGCCCCGTTCAAGAAGCATTCCGTTCTCATATTCGACTGATTTTCCATAGTGCAGTTAAAATAATAACATTTTTAACATTAAAATATACATTTTTTAATTAAGATGGAATGAACAAATCTGTTTGAATACACCATATCTATTAGTTAAAGACACCTGCATCCAAATCCTCAAGATATGCACTGTACTTACGTCCTCTGTGTTGCTATGTGAACCACTATCATTTATATCACCATTGCATCTCTCGTGTCAATTTCCTCACAGAGCAGGTTCAGTGTGTGTGAGTCTAGTGCGTCTGTGCTCAAAATCTCATGTTAGCTTGAAGGTGGGTGCTAGCTACCCTCTACCACACAACACGCCTTCAGTGACATTATGTACATTTACAGACCCATTTACAGACCCAATGTGATTTTTTCACCATTGGGTTTGTAACGGCTTTCTTCCTGGGATGAAGGAGAGGACCAAAACGCAGTGCGGCTAGTGTTCAACATGATTTAATAAAGAATATAACGTGAACACTACAAGCAACAAAACAATAAATGTGAAAAACGAAAACAGTCCTATCTGGTGCAGAACACAAAGAGCAGGAAACAATCACCCACAAACCAACAGTGCAAACAGGCTACCTTAATATGGTTCCCAATCAGAGACAATGACAAACACCTGCCTCTGAGAACCATATTAGGCCAAACAACAAACCCACATAGAAACACAAAACATAGAATCCCACCCAGCTCACGTCCTGACCAACTAAACAAAGACTAAACAAAGGAAATAAGGTCAGGAACGTGACAGTACCCCCCCCCCCCCCCAAGTGCGGACTCCGGCCGCAAAACCTGAACCTATAGGGGAGGGTCTGGGTGGGCATCTGTCCACGGTGGCGGCTCTGGCGCTGGACGTGGCCCCCACCCCACCATAGTTAATCCCGCTTCCCTGGCCTCCTCGGAATGGCGACCCTCCAAAATAACCCCACTGTACTGATGGGAGCCTCTGGACAGAGGGGCAGCTCTGGACTGACAGACGGCTCTGGCCGGTCCTGGCTGCTGACGGCTCTGGCGTCCTGGCTGGCTGACGGCTCTGGCGTCCTGGCTGGCTGACGGCTCTGGCCGGTCCTGGCTGGCTGACGGTCTGGCCGGTCCTGGCTGGCTGACGGCTCTGGCCGGTCCTGGCTGGCTGACGGCTCTGGCCGGTCCTGGCTGGCTGACGGCTCTGGCCGGTCCTGGCTGGCTGACGGCTCTGGCCGGTCCTGGCTGACTGACGACTCTGGCGGGTCCTGGCTGACTGCGGCTCTGGCGGCTCCTGGCTGACTGACGGCTCTGGCGGCTCCTGGCTGGCGGCGGCTCTGGCGGCTCCTGACTGGCGGGCGGCCTCTGGCGCTCCTGACTGGCGGGCGGCTCTGGCGCTCCTGACTGGCGGGCGGCTCTGGTGGCTCCTGACTGGCGGGCGGCTCTGGCGGCTCCTGACTGGCGGGCGGCTCTGAAGGCTCAGGACAGACGGGCGGCTTTGAAGGCTCAGGACAGACGGGCGGCTCTGAAGGCTCAGGGCAGAGCGGCAGCTCAGACGGCGCGCTGGGCAGACGGGCAGCTCAGACGGCGCTGGGCAGACGGGCAGCTCAGACGGCGCTGGGCAGACGGGCAGCTCAGACGGCGCTGGGCAGACGGGCAGCTCAGCGGCTGGCAGACGGCAGTGCAGGCGGCGTGGGAAGACGGGCAGCGCAGGCGGCGCTGGGAAGACGGGCAGCGCAGGCGACGTGGGCAGACAGGCAGCGCAGGTGGCGCTGGGCAGACAGCAGACTCTGGCCTCTGGATACACACAGGAGGCTGGTGGTGCGTGGTCGCGGAACTGGTGGTACCGGCCTCGATACACGCACCACAGAGCGAGTGCGTGGAGGAGGAACAGGGCTCTGGAGACGAGGAAGCCTAGTGCGTGGTGTTAGCACTGGTGGTACTAGACTGGGGCGAGGAGTTGGCACCGGATAGACCGGACCGTGAAGGCGTACTGGAGCTCTTAAGCACAGAGCCTGCCCAACCTTACCTGGTTGAATGCTCCCGTAGCCAGGCCAGTCGGCGAGGTGGAATAGCCCGCACTGGGCTGTGCTGACGAACCGGGGACACCATGCGTAAGGCTGGTGCCATGTACACCAGGAGGAGACGCACTGGAGACCAGATGCGTTGAGCCGGCTTCATGGCACCTGGCTCGATGCCCACTCTACGCCGGCCGATACGTGGAGCTGGGATGTACCGCACCGGGCTAAGCACACGTACAGGAGACACCGTGCGCTCTTCCATACCACGGTGTCTGCCCGTACTCTCACTCTCCACGGTAAGCCCGGGAAGTTGGCGCAGGTCTCCTACCTGACTTCGCCCACACTCCCTTTAACCCCCCCCCCCCCCCCAATAATTTCTTGGGCTGTCTCTCGGGCTTCCTACCACGTCGCCGTGCTGCCTCCATTCGCGGTATCTCCTCACACTGCTCCAGAGAATCCCAGGCGGGCTCCGGCATTCTCCCTGGGTCGATCGCCACCTGTCTATCTCCTCCCAAGTAGTGTAGTCCAGATTCTGCTCCCATGTCCATAATTCCTGACTTCGCTGCGCTGCTGCCACTGCTGCCCTCGACCACGTTCCTGCTGCTGTGGTCCGAGTTTGGTGGGTGATTCTGTAACGGCTTTCTTCCTGGGATGAAGGAGAGGACCAAAACGCAGCGCGGCTAGTGTTCAACATGATTTATAAAGAATATAACGTGAACACTACAAGCAACAAAACAATAAATGTGAAAACCGAAAACAGTCCTATCTGGTGCAGAACACAAAGACAGGAAACAATCACCACAAACCAACAGTGCAAACAGGCTACCTTAATATGGTTCCCAATCAGAGACACTGACAAACACCTGCCTCTGATTGAGAGCCAAACAACAAACCCAACATAGAACACACAAAACATAGAATGCCCACCCAGCTCACGTCCTGACCAACTAAACAAAGGAAATAAGGTCAGGAACGTGACAGGGTTTAACTACTGATAATGGTTTAACTTGTAGCCCTAGTTGTAGTTAGCATGGATCCAGAATTAGCTATTTTCACTATTTTTCAATCAACATTAGTGGATGTTGCATTCATTCTGGATTCACCAGTCTAAGTTGTAGTTGTACTCTAAAATACACAAACATCCATATTAGCTTTAGAAATACCTTTCACATACTATAATAAAACATTGAAACAGTTTGCAACATCATGCAGATACTCAGCCCAGCCATGGTCATAGGTTGGATTGAAACAGAGGGTTCACAGCTCATGTGAATCTGTTTCTTTTTACACACTTAATAATACTATGGTTTAACGCTTTTCATTACATAGTTATCTTAAAGCTCTACTTTGGCAAGAAACATACAATAAAAATGTATTTAGAATCAAGGCAAGTAAAATAGCAATAGTTAGCTAGGTGTTAAAAATTATTTTCAGATTAGAACTAGACCAAGAAAGGTTATAATGGGCAACTAGGTTTTAAGATTAGTTTTAAGATTTTGTCCAATAAAACAAAATGTGAAAAATACCCACATGCATCACCACCTCTCCTCCAATTCTCACACCCTCTTATCCTACCTTTTAGATCATTTCTCTCTGACTTTGGTGAACAGAGGGGACTTGAGAATTTATGAAGACTATGGCTAATGTCATGAAACTGTGAAAAAAACTCCACATCAAAAAGCATACTGCAGTCAACGATGGAGAAAACTGCAGAAGTGGACACAACAGTACTGAGTGGTGGTTGTGAGAGGCTGCACCATAGTTGTTTTCAGTTAAGTAAAAGTAGACCACAGCATTGACAACAATGTTGACACTGAAACAGGAAGTCAGAGTTGTTAAGCCTTTTCTGGCACAACCAATGCGTACTTATATATAACTGAAAAGTCATGAATCTGCATGTGTAACGCAGATGAACAGTACATTAAACCCGTTTCCTGATTTTTTTTTAGTAATACATGTTTACAGGATTGATATATTAGGTTTGACTTTTTCATCTCCAAGTCAGAAAATGTATATAATGCAAAGCTCATACAAAATAAGTCCTAAGCAGCAGTTGAGGACGTTACATTCATTTACCAGTAGTCATTGGCCCAAACACTCTTATCRAGAGTGATTCACACATGCACATTAAGGTTTTATGTCACATTAAAAATGACAGCAAGAGGAAAACGTTATATACAATGTAATTATATAACTGGCAACCATCCAATTTATTTCCAGAGTGAATGTAGGGTAGGAGTTTATGGGTGATTGTCAGATATACTAAATAACTATTTCTGTAGCTTGGACATGTTCAAGTGAGCTAGTATTCAAGACACACTGGTCCAATGTTTGATGGATTCAACAATACCTTGATCTGGGATAGTAAAGCATCATACAACACTACTACCACATTTGAAAATTGGCTAAAGGCTACAAATATCTATGAACTCAAATAAAAAGAGGAAAAAAGATGTCAGTGAGATTAAAATGGTTTTGTTCTCATAAATGCATTGTTCCTGGATGGATGCAGTGGTCGTCTGTCTCTGTTGGGTTTGCATACTTAAACTGATGTTTTCAAACACCTTGTTGTTGAATGAGACGGAATCACCTTTATCATTGGTCCTCTGTCGACCTGCATGGGGAGAAGGCCAATCAACTAATCACATTTATGGTTGAAGCTCATGCTGAATAGTTGCCTACTGCTAAGTGTCAAAAGACTTGTTAAGGTGTTTGGCATCACAGGCAACATTTTTGTGGTGCAAAATAACACAGATCTGTGCAGAAAAGTATCAAATTAAATCAAATGACAGTTTTTGAACAGAGCTGACAATTTTGTACCACCATAAGTGAATACGCTATTTTGTATCCAAGTGTTTGGTAGACTATCATACAACATGTTAAATAAAGCTCATACTAAAATTGCATTTTGCTTGTGGGCTGATACCTTGAAAAACATTAGTGGCTCTCAGCTTTAAATTTCACACCTCTGTTGTGTTGCATGACAAGGTTGTGGAAACTATAAGGTCATATTAAGGTCTGAGGGGAGCTGTGCTGAGCTCAAGGGCCATTTTTTTCTAGAGCAGGGTTGGACAACTGTCAGCCCAGGTGCCGGAAACAACCCAACCTTGCCTTGTATCTGGACTGAAATGTGAGTTATAGATCTGTCATTCTCATTGAAAGCAAGTCTAAGAAGCGGTAGATCTGTTCTATGTGCGCTATTTCTATGCTTCACGTTTTATGTTCAAACAGCTGAAAATACAATGTTTATTATGGTTATTTAAAATATATTTCACAGAGGTTTAGATGGTATAATGGTTCTCTACACTCTGAGTGCTTGTTTTGTAACATAAACCTGAAATTAGGCTAATTATTTTGATGACCAGGAAATGACAGAGCAAATTCTGCATTTTGCACCTTTACATTTTTATATAGGATCATTAAAACACTCACAAATCTAATATGGTGGCAAAAATGGTGCCGGTGTGACATACTGCATATATGCTGCGCTAAAATAAAGTATAAAAGTCCTGATTCAAAATGTCAATTGGTGATGGAAAATACAATTATGTCCTGAAATGAAGACAGACTCACACACAGGTACATGCACAGACCTCACAGAGTCCATCTGCTGACCTCTAGTGGAGATAAAAAATTAAGCATGTAGTTGCATGGCCTTCATTGAACCCGTTATATCACACTCAAAAGGTAGTTTAGAATATCCAATCAGTTCTAAACCTTCAAGACTCCTGTTGGATGAGATGAAACAGTTGTGATTCAAATAACATCATGTAACATAACACACTAAGTCCTAAAATGGAAGCTAATGTGACTTGTGGTTTAGTGCCATAAACAGGTAGCCTATAAAACAGAATGTCTACACAAGACAGCAGGCAAAGGCGTCAAAAGCAGGGGTGGTGGGAAGGTAGTAATTTCCTCTGACTTCATGAGGGGGCTAGATCTTGCTCCGATGACAGTAAATATCACTTGGAAATATAAGGACATTCTGTTTCCAAGATATCTGTCTCTGGGTTAAGGGTTTACTTCTGCTTTCTCTGTTCCAGATTCCAGTGAATCCAAAGTATTACTGAACATAAATATAAATGCAACATGCAACAATTTCAATGATTTTACTGAGTTACAGTCCATATAAGGAAATGAGTCAATTTAAATAAAATCATTAGGCCCAAATCTATGGATTTCACATGACTGGGAATACATATATGCATCTGATGGTCACAGATACCTTAAAAAAGGTATATTTGACCAGATATGAAAACCAGTCAGTATCTGGTGTGACCACCATTTGCCTCATGCAGAGCAACACATCTCCTTCGCATAGAGCTAATCAGGCTGTTGATTGTGGCTTGTGCAATGTTGTCCCACTCCTCTTCAATGGCTGTGCGAAGTTGCTGGCTATTGGCGGGAACTGGAACATGCTGTCGTACATGCCAATCCAGAGCATCCCAAAATGCGCAGTAGGTGACATGTCTGGTGAGTATGCAGGCCATGGAAGAACTGGGACATTTTCAGCTTCCAGGAATTGGGTACAGATCCTTGTAACATGGGGCCATGTATTATCATGCTGAAACATGGGGTGATGGTGGCTGATGAATGGCACGACAATGGACCTCATGATCTTGTCACGGTATCTTTGTGCATTCAAATTGCCATTGACAAAATGCAATTGTGTTCGTTGTTGATAGCTTATGCATGATCATACCCTAACCCCACCATAGGGCACTCTGTTAACACAGCGTTGACAACAGCAAACCGCTTCCCCACACGTGATCTGCGGTTTTGAGGCTGGTTAGACCTACTGCCAAATTGTCTAAAACGATGTTGGAGGCGGCTTATGGTAGAGAAATTATCATAACATTCTCAGGTAACAGCTCTGATGGACATTCCTGCTGTCATTCCTGCAGTGAAGCTTATTATGTAAGCTTTTATCTCATACTTTTATAGCCTACTGGACTCATAGAAAGCTACTCTCTCAAGTTATCTTGTTGGGGCAGTGACTCTTTGAACTTACAATGGCTAGCCCCAAGTCGTTCTATTTTGTTCTTGTGCTTTATGCTATTTGCCTCATGACTCCTGTGTGCTTTGTTGACTATGAACTTGCTTGTTTACCCAACTGAGGGACAGACTGTTTGTTCCTACACTCAGGACTCTGAATCTCTATTGGTTACACCAGGCCTGGGCAATTATTTTCCATGGAGGGCCACATTAGAATATATTTTTGCCATTGCGAGCCAGAATCATATTACTTTCACATTTTAGGGAAGACCCAGATGCAGACAGTGTCGAAGTAACAAAAGTTTATTAATAGAACAGGGGCAGGCAAAGCGACAGGTCAAGGGCAGGCAGAGGTCAGTAATCCAGATCAGAGTCAAAAGGTACAGAACGGCAGGCAGTCTCAGGGTTAGGGCAGGCAGTGGTCA
Organism: Salvelinus sp. IW2-2015; assembly: GCF_002910315.2. Taxonomy (NCBI): domain Eukaryota; kingdom Metazoa; phylum Chordata; class Actinopteri; order Salmoniformes; family Salmonidae; genus Salvelinus; species Salvelinus sp. IW2-2015. The sequence goes on along the minus strand of NC_036863.1, from coordinate 11,273,511 downwards.
ATAATCCAGGGCGGTGTGACAAGGTACAGAACAGGAGGCAGTCTAAGGGCAGGTACAATGGTCAAAACCGCAAAAACGAAAACTATAGAAAAAAGACAGGAGCAAGGGGAAAACCGCTGGTAGGCTTGACGGACAAAACAAACTGGCAACAGACAAACAGAGAACACAGGTATAAATACATTGGGGATAATGGGCAACACCTGGAGGGGGGTGGAGCCAAGCACAAAGACAGGGGAAACAGATCAGGGTGTGAAATCTTTGAAAAACTCATTTTTGCACAATTTCTAGCAAGCTACTATTTGTAACTGTGATGTGTGTGTCAGCCTGTCAGTCACTGTCTGTCCTCGTGCAGTTGTTATTTATACGTGCCTTCAAAATAAATGTCCCACAAACTGTGGGAGTTAAATCATTACACAAAGGCGAATATTCATTGTGCTTTTCATTTGAATAATAAATACATTTTTCAAAATGTTACTATCACAAATTCTTTATGTGATCTGAGCATGATTCTGCTGTCCGTATTGAATCAGGTCGCGGGCCGCATATGGCCCCTGGTCCGGCCTTTGCCCAGGCCTGGGTTACACCGATTCTTGGCCTGCCATCCTATTCAAACCACCTCTCGCCGGCTTTGTATTCATGTTAACTGATGAAAGTTCTGTACAATATGATCTTGCTGCCATCTGATGCACATTCAACTGTCATAAATCAGCACTGCAGAGCTCTCCCTGTCCTCTGCCGTGCCCTGATTGTATTACTGCTGATGATATCTGGAAATGTGCATGTACACCCTGGCCCATCTACTGTTGCTAGCCCCAATCTGTTTCACTGATTTATGCTCTTGTTAAAGCCTGGGTTTTCTGCACGTGTGTTTTCTGCACGTGTGTTGGTCATTACTGAGACGTGGTTAAGAAAGTGTGTTTTGATCACTGATGTTAACCTTTCTGGTTATATCCTTTTTTGGCAAGACAGATCTCCCAAAGGTGGGGGAGTGGCATTCTTTACCAAGGATCACCTTCAGTGCTCGGTTGTCTCCACCAAGTCTGTCCCCAAATAATATGATTTGCTGGTTTTAAGCATTAAACTTTCAAATACCTCTTTGTTGACTGTTGCTGGGTGTTATAGTCCACCATCAGCACCGGCCTGTACCCTACCTGCCTTAAGTTCTCTCCTGGCCCCTTACACTAAGTCTGAATTTGTCCTGCTAGGCCTTAACCACCTGACCAAGTCCAAAAGCAATGAGACTCCCTAAATCTGTCTCAGATTATTACCAATCCCACACGGTATGACTCCAAACACCCAGAAAAGGCTACTCTTCTCAATGTTATCCTCACAAATAATCCTCTCTCTGTCCGAGTCTGTAATACCAACATGTTTTAAGCAGACCACCATAGTGCCTGTGCCCAAGAACACTAAGGTAACCTGCCTAAATGACTACCACCTTCCATTTGTTTTGTCTTGTTTTCCCACACACCTGGTTTTCATTCCCTCATTATGTGTTGTGTATTTAACCTTCTGTTCCCCCCATGTCTTTGTGTGGTATTGTTTGTTTGTAAGTGCTTGTGCACATGTTGACTGGTGCGCGTCGGGTTTTGTACCCAAGTTGTTATTTTCTTGATGCCATTGGTTTTGGAATTAAACTGCTCCGGCTATTACCTAGTTCTGCTCTCCTGCGTCTGACTTCCCTGCCACCAGTTACGCACCCCTTACAGCCAAGTCTAGGGCCAAGAGGCTTCTAAACAGCTTCTACCCCCAAGCCATAAGACTCCTGAACATCTAGTCAAATGACTACCCAGACTTTTCACAATGCCCCCGCTCTCCACACCGCTACCACTCTCTGTTGTCATCTATGCATAGTCACTTTAATTAACTCCACCTACATGTACATACTACCTCAACTAACCGGTGCCCCTGGCACCCCCTGTATATATTGACTCTGTACCGGCACACCCCCGGCATATATTGTTATTGTTTGCTGCTCCTCCTTAAATTACTTGTTACTTTTATCTCTTAATCTTATCTGTATTTTTTGAAACTGCACTGTCGGTTAGGGGCTCGTAAGTAAGCATTTCACTGTTGTATTCAGCGCATGTGACTAATAAAATTTGATTTGATTTGACTTCTAACCCTAGTTGTAGTTAGCATGGTGAATCCAGAATTTCCTATGTTCATTATTTTTCAATCAACAATAGTGAACGTAGCATTCATTCTGGATTCATCAGTCTTGTAGTTGTATTCTAAAATACACAAACATCCATATTAGCTTTAGAAATACCTTTCACATACTATAAGAAAACATTGAAACCGTTTGCAACAGCATGCAGATACTCAGCCCACCCATGGTCATAGGTTGGATTGAAACAGAGAAATTACAGTTTATGTTTGACCAGATTTTTTTCTACACACTTAAATAATAATACCATTGTATAACGCTTTTTATTACAAAGTTATCTTAAAGCTCTACTTAGGCAAAACACATAGAATACAAACACACATGAAGAATCAAGCCAAGTAAAATAGCAACAGTGAGCATGTCACGCTCGTCTGAAGAAGTGGACCAAAGTGCAGCGTCGTGAGCGTACATTTTCCTTTTATTTGAGTAAATTTCGCCAACAAAACAGCAAACGAAAAAACAACTGTGAAGCTTACAGGGCAAGTGCCATTAACAAAAGTCAACTTCCCACAATGACAAAAGAGGAAAAGGCTGCCTAAGTATGATTCCCAATCAGAGACAACGATAGACAGCTGTCGCTGTCGCTGATATAACCGTCGCTGGACGCTCCGGACTGGGGACCGTCGTTGGAGGCTCTGGACTGGAGGCCGTCGCTGGAGGCTCCCTGCCATGGATCATCACTGGAGGCTTCGTGCCATGGATCATCACTGGATGCTTCGTGCCATGGATCATCACTGGAGGCTTCGTGCCATGGATCATCACTGGGCCGAGGAGGCGCACTGGATGTCTGGAGAGCAGAGCTGGCACAACCCATCCTGGCTGGATGCTCGCCCTAGCCCGGCAACTGCGGGGTGCTGGCACAGGACATACTGGGTTGTGGACACTCACCGGAGACACTGTGCGCAGAGCCGGCGCAGGATATCCTGGGCCGTAGAGATGCACTGGAGGCCAGATGCGCTGTGCTGGCACCATCCTTCCTGGCTGGATGCCCACTCTAGCCCAGCCGATGCGGAGCTGGAATATAGCGCACCGGGCTATGAGTGCGCACTGGAGATACCGTGCGCTCCACCGCATAACACGATGCCTGACCAGGACCACGCTCCCTACGGTAAGCACGAGGAGTTGGCTCAGGTCTCCAACCTGACTCAGCCAACCTGACTTCACGACCGTGAAGCTTACTAAGGCTATAGTGCCACTAACAAAGTCAACTACCCACAAACACCAAAGGAAAAAAGGCTGCCTAAGTATGATTCCCAATCAGAGACAACGATAGACAGCTGTCCCTGATTGAGAACCATACCCGGCCAAAACATAGAAATACAAAACAAAATAGAGAATAAAAACCTCTATGGCCAGGGCGTGACACCATAATCATGGTAGTATTCACATTAATGTAGAAGTGTTTAGAAATGTATTCTTATTTACAAAAGTGGCTCCAAAATAACACCATACATTATTTACCATTCATATTGGGCGCAGCATGATGTGAAACGCAACCAAAACAAACAGCAAATGCATCCAAGTTTTTAAAAAGAATATCTCTTCAGTCTCATTATTCCAATTAATTTGTATGCTTTCTTTACATGTCTTCGACACCAGCCATTCTTGTCTGTTAAACTGAGAAAAGCACAGCACCTCTGTTCCTTTTATAGTTACTGTAAATATTCCAATGTCATTGGGTAAATTGTGGGTGCAGTGGATCGTCACTGAATTTCCTTTGTGTAATATGACTGCTGTTGGATTTGACAGTGTAGTTAGGTTCTGTAAACCTGTAGAAAAGGAGACCAGTGTTGATCAGTCTGAGAAAACAGGTGATGAACTGGTTCAGGTGGTGATACACATGACAATTGTAAAACTATTTTAAGCCACTTCACTTCCCAGCTCCATACTGGCTGGGACAAATGTATTACATTAATAAATGTAGGGTCTGTCTACTATATTTACCACAAGTGTAAAACCAAACAGCAAGTCTCTCAGCAATCACTTTTCATTTCAGTTACGTAATTTTCATAATTCAATTGTAAAGGCACTGATTCTGTCTTATGCAATCATAAATTATAATTTGACCTACGATACTCCACCCCCACCCCTCCCCCTTAGAACAAAACTGTACCTTAAGTGTCCAAAGTTTTCATAGTAAGTGCAGTCTCTAAATGTATCATGTATGAATAGGTTTGGTCAAAGCATTTCAAATTACCTGAGTGGAGACTCAGAAGCATTGCCAAATGCAGAGCAGAAGAGTAGGACACCGACATCTGGTCCAAAAAGAGCAACGACACAAAGAAAAGAGTTACTTCAACAGTTAATTTCAGTGGGGGGTTTTTTCAAGCTACACATCCTGTGATTACAAGAGATACAGCACGTAAAGTGTGACTTGTATCAAACATGCATGGAAAGGTTAGCTCGAAGGTGGGTGCTAGCTACCGTCTACCACACAACAGTGACATTTACAGACCCAACTGCCCAGTTCATCTCATGTGATTTTTTTCACCATTGAGTTTAACTACTGATAATGGTTTAACTTGTAGCCCAAGTTGTTGTTAGCATGGTGAATCCAGAATTAGCTATTTTCACTATTTTTCAATCAACATTAGTGGATGTTGCATTCATTCTGGATTCACCAGTCTAAGTTGTAGTTGTACTATGCGCGTCATCCCAGAGCCGGCACCCGCTGACGCTTGTTCCGAACCATACCGGTAACGCACACCGCTAGCGCCTTCGGCTACGGTTCTCACAAGCCTGACATTAGTGCAGCCCAGCCTGCACTGGGTCTAACCGACCGTAGATAGCTCTACCTCTAGCTGCATATGCTTCGCCGATCTCAACTAAAGTTACAATCTACTCCAACCAAACCTAGGCACACAAAGGAAAAAAGGCTTGCCTAAGTATAGATTCCCCAAACAGTAACAAGCTGATAGACAGCTTGTCCCTGATTGAGAACCATACCCGGCCAAAACATGAGAAATACCAAAACAAATAGAGATAAAAACTCTATGGGCCAGGGGCTTGACACCCATAATCCATGGTAGTAATTCACAGTTATATCCGTGTAGAACCTTAGGGTAGGGAAATGGTTATCTTCTTATTGTACAAAAGTGGCTCCCAAATTAAACACCTCTTACAGATTATTTACCATATTCATATTGGGCCCGCAGCAGATGTGAACGCAACCAAAAACACAACACAATGCACTCCAAGTTTTTAAAAAGAAATATCTCTTCTTCATTCAATTCCAATTAATTTGTATGCTTTTTTTACATGTCTTCGACACCAGCCCATTCTTGTCTGTTAAACTGAGAAAAGCACAGCACCTCTGTTCCTTTTATATTACTGTTAAGAATATTATGTCACCAATAGTCATTTGGTCATAATAATGTGTGGGTGCAGTAGGATCGTCATGAATTTCCTTTTGTGTAATATCGACTGCTGTTGCCGGATTTGCTAGTACGTCGTTCAGTTACCGGTTTCTGTAACACTGTAGAAATAGGCAGACCTCGATCGCGGGTGTTATAATCTTGAGTAAACATGAGTGACTAGTTCGTATCAGGGTGTGGTTGATTACAACATCGACAATTTGTGAACAACATAATTAAGCCAGCTTCACTCCCAGCTCCATAGCTTGGCTGGACGATCCAATATGTATCTACATTCTATCAAGAAACTGTACGCGGCTCCTGCTCTTACCTATCCATGTTAACAACAATGTGTCACAGAAACAAACGTCAAGTCTCTTACCATCACCCTTGTCTGAGTTTCAGTACCGTCGATGGTCTTGGTCAGTAAATTCAAAATTGAAAAAGTCTCGGGCAAGCCAGTGCTAATTCCTTCATGTTTCTCCACCATGACTATCGTCTTCCAACAATCATAAATCTATAATCAATTTGCAACCTACCCGATGATGCTACCACCGCTCCTTCGCGCTCCACGACCCCCCCTCCCCGCTTATGGAACAAAACTCTGTATCCTTACAGTGCCCACACCACGTTTTCATAGTAAGACCCTGCCAGTTCCTCTTAAAGTATCTCACGTAAAAATGGAACTAAGGTTCCTGGCGTTCACGTCATCATCTCAAATTCACTCTTGCAGTGGAAGAGCTCAGGAAGCCACTATGCACAAAGCAGGGACGCCCTAGTGAAAGAGTAGGACAACTCTCCCGACCGATCCATGGCTCACTCAAACACAAGCAGCGAAAACGACATCACAAGAAAAGGGGCAGTTGATCTTCAACCGTTAACCCCTGATAATTCCAGGGGTGGCGCCCTTTTCTCTTCGAAGCTAACAGCAGTCCCTGGGCTGATTACCCGAGCCTATTCACCCCCCACGCACGCTTAACGTGTGTACTCTGGACTCAAACCAAGTCCTGCCAGTGGAAAGTTTAGCTTCGACCCAGTTCGGGTGTGCTAGTACCGACGCTACTACCACTACACCAGTGTGGAACATTCTACAGAGCCAACTGCCAGTTCTATTCTTTCTCATGGAGCACTAGACCTCTCTCTTTCCGTCACCAATACTGAGAAGTTTCAACATAACTGATGAATGGTTTAATTGTATGCCCAAGTGGTGTTTTAGACACGGGTGAAGTCCTAGATTATTAGCTTATATAGTAAGCACCAATTCATTTATCAATCAACAATAAGTAAGCACTGCTTGATATTCATGTCTCTGGAACTATGCCATCTAAAGATTGTTGTAAAGTCTAGTACTTTCCCTAAAAGACAGCAAACATTCTAATATTAGCTTGAAGAATGCCCTTTCACATACTACTTAGATAAAACTTGAAACAGTAAATGCAGAATGTAAACTCAGGCTTAATATACATAGAGCCCCGTCTGAATGGAAAAACAGAGCAGTAACAAAGGTCTTTTAGTAGTTTGACGTTAAAATAACATTCAAGTTTATCAAATCCGTTCAAAGCTATCATCCTTTGGCAAGAAATAACATCAGCAAGACAGAGACTTTCTGTCTGGAAAACATAAAGCACATTACCACTCATTAGCGAGAGCAAGTCAGCCTCGTACTATAAGCAAGCTTAGTGAGTTGTACCCGCCTTCTAAACTAACATATCTTATTCAGAAAAATTATAGCAATAACCTGCAAACCAAAGAAGTCTATAGACTTAGTGTTCAGGTTAAAGAGTTACTACAAAATGTAAACGGCAGCATACTCGCATCTTTCACGTAAACTCGAAGAGGAGGTATTGATAAGACGGGCTCACTTTGACCGAAGCAGCACTGCGTAGCTCGCGTTCAACTCCGCAAATTACTGTATAAACTAATGACGATATACCACTAGTGAACACCAATAACATATAATACAGCAATCAAAAAAAGTCATATAAACCAGACGTGGATATACCTGATCGGCAGGGCTCATTCGGTGGCAGAAGTACAACAGCAGCAGGATATAATCCCACTTACAGGCACAACAAGAATCACCAGACAGCATAAACAAGCCACTAATATATGCATTGTTTCCAAATAGACAACGAACACTAACGAACAATCTGCTTCTGTATGAAGAACCAGTAGTACCGCACGCACCGTCCCCACCCAAACGAGGAGAAATAACAGACAAATCTAGACTCACACAATTATAGAACCGCCCACACCCTCACGTCTGACAACACCTCAAACAAAACATGCAAAAACACAACAAGACTACTCGGGCTCAGAATCCACAACGCCCTTGACAGTCACCCCTCACTCCAACCTCACTGAGGCGTGCTACTCCGACACGCACAACCCTAACCGAACACTCTCAGGTGGAGGGTCTGGGTGGGCATCTGTCCGCGTGGCGGCTCCGGCGCAGGACGAGGCCATCACTCCACATTGTCTTTGTCCCCTCTCCTTAGCGTCCTTTGAGTGGCGACCCTCGCCCCCGACCTTGGCCTAGGAATCTTCACCAAGGTCCCCACTAGATTGAGGAGACAGCTCAGGACAGAGAGGTAGCTCAGACAAGAGTAGCTCAGGACAGAGAGGTAGCCAGGACAGAGAGAGCTAGACTAGAGAGTAGCTCAGGACAGAGAGGTAGCTGAGGACAGAGAGGTAGCTCAGGACAGAGAGGTAGCTCCGGATGCTGGAGGGCGGCTCCTGACTGACTAGGCTGGCGGCTCCTGACTGGCTGGCGGCTTCCTTAGACTGGCTGGCGGCTCCTGACTGGCTGGCGGCTCTGGCGGCTCCTGACTGGCTGGCGGCTCCATCTGGCGCTCCTGCACCTGGCTGGCGGCTTGCGGCTCCTGACTGACGACGGCTCTGCGGCTCCTGACTGACGGACGGCTCTGGGGCTCGCTGACTGACGGACGCTCTAGCGGCTCGACTGACGGACGGGCTCTAGCGGCTCCTGACTGACGGACGGCCTTCTAGCGCTCCTGACAGACGGTCGGCTCTAATGGCTCGGACAGACGGGCGCTCTGATGGCTCGGGACAGACGGGCGGTCTCAGATGGCGCGTGGCAGACGGAGGCTCAGATGGCGCTGGGCGACGGATGCTCAGATGGCGCTGGCAGACGGAATGGCTCAGATGGCGCTGGGCAGACCGGATGGGCTCAGATGCGCGGCAGTGCAGGCAGCTCAAGACGTGCGCTGGGCAGGCAGGCAGCTCAAGACGGCGGCCTGGCGGGAGCAGAACGGATGGCTAAATGGCGCTGGGGCCA
>NC_036863.1:11244917-11264665 GCF_002910315.2 Salvelinus sp. IW2-2015 | reverse complement strand
TGGGCAGGCAGGCAGCTCAGACGGCGCTGGGCAGACGGGCAGTGCAGGCGGCGTTGGGCAGACGGCCGACTCTGACCTGCTGAGGCGCACAGTAGGCCTGGTGCGTGGTGCCGGACCGTGCAGGCGTACTGGCTCCCTTGAGCACCGAGCCTGCCCAACCTTACCTGGTTGAATGCTCCCCGTCGCCCGACCAGTGCGGGGAGGTGGAATAACCCGCACTGGGCTGTGTTGGCGAACCGGGGACACCATGCGTAAGGCTGGTGCCATGTATGCCAGCCCGAGGAGACGCACTGGAGAACAGACGCGTTGAGCCGGCTTCATGGCACCTGGCTCAATGCTCACTCTAGCACGGCCGATACGTGGAGCTGGAATGTACCGCACCGGGCTAAGCACACGTACAGGAGACACCGTGCGCTCTTCCGCATAACACGGTGTCTGCCCGTACTCCCGCTCTCCACGGTAAGCATGGGAAGTGGGCGCAGGTTTCCTACCTGACTTCGCCACACTACCCTTTAGCCTCCCCCCAAGAAATTTTTGGGGTTTCTTCTCGGGTTTCCTACCGCTCCGTCGTGCTAACCTCATTCGCCGGTATCCCTCCGCACATTGCTCCATCGAATCCCAGGCGGGCTCCGGCACTCTCCCTGGGTCAACCGACCACCTGTTTATTTCCTCCCAAGTGGTGTAACCCAGATCCGGCTCCTGCTGCCGAGCTAGCTCCTCAAAACGCCGCCTCTCCGCTTTTGCTGCCTCCAGCTATGCTTTGGGGTGGCGATATTCCTCTGGCTCTGCCCAGGGTCCTTTTCCGTCCAGCTCGTCCTCCCATGTCCATTTCTCCTGGTCCCGCTGCTGCTGCTGCCGCTGCTGCCCGTTGCTACGCTGCTTGGTCCGAGTTTGGTGGGTGGTTCTGTAACGGCAGCCTTCCTCCTCTTCGTCTGAAGAGGAGGTGTAGCAGGGATCGGACCAAGACGCAGCGTAGCTCGTGTTCAACATGATTTAATAATGACGATTAAACAGTGAACACTTACAAAATACAAAATAACAAAATAACAAACGTGGCTTACCGATACAGCCCTATCTGGTGCAGAGAGAACACAGAGACAGGAAACAWCRACCCACAAAATCCCAACACAAAACAAGCCACCTATATATGATTCCCAATCAGAGACAACTCAAAACATCTGCCTCTGATTGAGAACCATATTAGGCCAAACATAGAAACAGACAAACTAGACACACAACATAGAATGCCCACCCAGCTCACGTCCTGACCAACACTAAAACAAGCAAAACACACAAGAACTATGGTCAGAACGTGACAGTCAAGATTTTTCCGGCACATTTTTGGTATGTTAAAGTTTTCAAGCAAAACAGAAAAATACCCACGTACATCACCTCAGCTGTGTTCGAATACCCATACTAACATACTGTATACTACATACTATATACTATTAGTTCATTTTAATATACTGTAAACGAACAGTATCGTTTCAGTTGAGCGTACTAGTGCTTCGCCTGTCTACCGGAAGTTGATGCTGTTGCTATTCAACCTCTTGCTAGCTTGTTAGCATAGCAAATGACTAGCTAGACATTTTACGATTTTGGGTGTGTTCGTGAATTCAATCTGGAGTGCCAGAGTGCACTCTGGGCGTTCGTAAATCCAGAGTGTTGTCAGATTGTCCGTTTGTAAATTTTGAGCGTTTCACTCTCGGAGCGTTCAGAGCACACACTGGATGCTTTGGCCGAGGAGTAGGGTTGATCCAGCGTTCAACGGCAGTCAAGCACCCAAGCTAACTGGGAACTCCTTCAAGACTGTTGGAAAAAGCATTCCAGGTGAAGCTGGTTGAGAGAATGCCTAGAGTGTGCAAAGCTGTCATCAAGGCAAAGGGTGGCTACTTTGAATAATCTAAAATTGTCAGCGATTGTGTGCAGATATGTAGCGGAGTCAGGCGCAGGACACAGGTGTTGAGCAAAACAACGGAGTTTACTCAAAATGCAAGCAAAATTCNTGTCAGCGATTGTGTGCAGATATGTAGCGGAGTCAGGCGCAGGACACAGGTGTTGAGCAAAACAACGGAGTTTACTCAAAATGCAAGCAAAATTCCACATAGGAATAATAACAAACACATATGCACCTACAACAACCACTAACGACACAAACAATCACGGACAGAACAGAAATGCATGCCAGAGGGTTAAATAGGGAACATGATAGGGGAATTGAAACCAGGTGTGTGTAATACAGACAAAACAAAACGAAACTGAAACATGGATCGGTGGTGACTAGAAAGCCGGTGACGTCGACCGCCGAACACCACCCGAACAAGGAGAAGGGCCGACTTCGGCGGAAGACGTGACAGTACCCCCCCCCCTTGACGCACGGCTCCAGCAGTGCGCCGACACCGGCCTCGGGGACGACCCGGAGGGCGAGGTGCAGGGCGATCCGGGTGGAGACGGTGAAACTCTTGTAACATTGAAGGATCTAGAATGTTCTCCACCGGTACCCAGCATCTCTCCTCCGGACCGTACCCCTCCCACTCCACGAGGTACTGAAGGCCCCTCGCCCACGCCTTGAGTCCATGATGGCTCGTACGGTATACGCCGGGACCCCCTCGATGTCCAGAGGGGGCGGAGGAATCTCCCGCACCTCAGACTGCTGGAGCGGACCAGCCACCACCGGCCTGAGGAGAGACACATGGAACGAGGGGTTAATGTGATAATCAGGGGGGAGTTGTAACCTATAACAAACCTCGTTCAGTCTCCTCAGGACTTTAAATGGCCCCACAAACTGCGGACCCAGCTTCCGGCAGGGCAGGTGAAGGGGCAGGTTTCGGGTCGAGAGCCAGACCCAATCCCCCGGTGCATACACCGGGGCCTCACTGCGGTGGCGGTCGGCACTCGCCTTTTGCCTCCTGATGGCCCGTTGTAGCCGCACATGGGCAGCGTTCCATGTCTCCTCTGAGTGCCGAAACCATTCATCCACCGCAGGAGCCTCGATCTGGCTCTGATGCCATGGTGCCAGGACCTGCTGATAACCCAGCACACACTGAAAAGGTGATAGGTTGGTAGAGGAGTGGCGTAGGGAGTTTTGGGCCATCTCCGCCCAGGGGATGTAAACTGCCCAATCCCCCGGCCGGTCCTGGCAATAGGACCTCAGAAACCTACCCACATCCTGGTTGACTCTTTCCACCTGCCCGTTACTCTCGGGGTGGAAACCTGAGGTAAGGCTGACCGAGATCCCCAGGCGTTCCATAAACGCCCTCCAGACTCTAGACGTAAATTGGGGACCCCGATCAGAAACTATATCCTCAGGCACCCCGTAGTGCCGGAATACGTGGGTGAACAGGGCCTCCGCAGTTTGTAGAGCCGTAGGGAGACTGGGCAAAGGAAAGAGATGGCAGGACTTAGAAAACCGATCCACAACGACCAGGATCGCGATGGGGGAAGATCCGTCACGAAATCCACCGATAGGTGTGACCACGGTCGCTGTGGAACGGGAAGGGGTTGTAATTTCCCTCTGGGCAGATGTCTAGGTGCCTTGCACTGTGCGCATACCGAACAGGAGGAAACATAAACCCTCACGTCCTTAGCTAAAGTGGGCCACCAGTACTTCCCAGCAAGGCAGGGCACCGTCCGACCGATGCCAGGATGACCAGAGGAGGGTGACGTGTGAGCCCAACAGATCAAACGATCGCGGACATACAGTTGCCCAGCTGGACAGTCAGGTGGAGTGGGCTCTGCACGTGACGCCCGTTCGATGTCCGCGTCCACCTCCCACACCACCGGTGCCACCAGGCGAGAGGCTGGAATTATGTGAGTGGGATCTGTGGACCGCTCCTCTGTATCATACAGCCGGGACAGTGCGTCTGCCTTAACGTTCTGGGAACCTGGTTTGTAGGAAAGGGTGAAAACAAAACGGGTGAAAAACATGGCCCACCTTGCCTGGCGAGGGTTCATTCTCCTCGCCGCCCGGATGTACTCCAGATTGCGGTGGTCAGTCCAAATGAGAAAAGGGTGTCTAGCCCCCTCAAGCCAATGTCTCCACGCTTTCAGAGCCATGACAACAGCCAACAACTCCCGGTCCCCCACATCATAGTTTCGCTCCGCCGGGCTGAGCTTCTTCGAAAATAATGCACAGGGGCGGAGCTTTAGTGGCGTACCCGAGCGCTGAGACAGCACAGCCCCTATCCCTGCCTCGGACGTGTCCACCTCAACTATGAATGCTAAGGAGGGATCAGGATGAGCCAGCACGGGAGCCGAGGTAAACAGAGCCTTCAGGTGACCAAAAGCCCTGTCCGCCCCAGCTGTCCACTGCAGTCGCACCGGTCCCCCCTTCAGCAGTGAGGTAATGGGAGCCGCTACCTGACCAAAACCCCGGATAAATCTCTGGTAGTAGTTGGCAAACGCTAAAAACCGCTGCACCTCCTTTACCGTGGTTGGAGTCAGCCAATTACGCACGGCTGAAATGCGGTCATTCTCCATCTCTACCCCTGACGCTGAAAAGCGATACCCTAGGAAGGAGATGGACTGTTGGAAGAACAGACATTTCTCAGCCTTGACGTACAGGTCATGCTCCAACAGTCGACCAAGCACCCTGCGCACTAGGGACACATGCTCGGCGCGTGTAGCGGAGTATATTAGAATGTCATCTATATACACCACTACACCCTGCCCGTGCAGGTCCCTGAAAATCTCATCAACAAAGGACTGGAAGACTGATGGAGCATTCATTAACCCGTACGTCATGACGAGGTACTCATAATGCCCAGAAGTGGTGCTAAATGCTGTCTTCCACTCATCTCCCGCCTTGATACGCNCTCTGTATCATACAGCCGGGACAGTGCGTCTGCCTTAACGTTCTGGGAACCTGGTTTGTAGGAAAGGGTGAAAACAAAACGGGTGAAAAACATGGCCCACCTTGCCTGGCGAGGGTTCATTCTCCTCGCCGCCCGGATGTACTCCAGATTGCGGTGGTCAGTCCAAATGAGAAAAGGGTGTCTAGCCCCCTCAAGCCAATGTCTCCACGCTTTCAGAGCCATGACAACAGCCAACAACTCCCGGTCCCCCACATCATAGTTTCGCTCCGCCGGGCTGAGCTTCTTCGAAAATAATGCACAGGGGCGGAGCTTTAGTGGCGTACCCGAGCGCTGAGACAGCACAGCCCCTATCCCTGCCTCGGACGTGTCCACCTCAACTATGAATGCTAAGGAGGGATCAGGATGAGCCAGCACGGGAGCCGAGGTAAACAGAGCCTTCAGGTGACCAAAAGCCCTGTCCGCCCCAGCTGTCCACTGCAGTCGCACCGGTCCCCCCTTCAGCAGTGAGGTAATGGGAGCCGCTACCTGACCAAAACCCCGGATAAATCTCTGGTAGTAGTTGGCAAACGCTAAAAACCGCTGCACCTCCTTTACCGTGGTTGGAGTCAGCCAATTACGCACGGCTGAAATGCGGTCATTCTCCATCTCTACCCCTGACGCTGAAAAGCGATACCCTAGGAAGGAGATGGACTGTTGGAAGAACAGACATTTCTCAGCCTTGACGTACAGGTCATGCTCCAACAGTCGACCAAGCACCCTGCGCACTAGGGACACATGCTCGGCGCGTGTAGCGGAGTATATTAGAATGTCATCTATATACACCACTACACCCTGCCCGTGCAGGTCCCTGAAAATCTCATCAACAAAGGACTGGAAGACTGATGGAGCATTCATTAACCCGTACGTCATGACGAGGTACTCATAATGCCCAGAAGTGGTGCTAAATGCTGTCTTCCACTCATCTCCCGCCTTGATACGCACCAGGTTGTAAGCGCTCCTGAGGTCCAATTTTGTGAAGAAGCGCGCCCCGTGTAATGACTCGGTCATACTGGCTATGAGTGGTAGCGGGTAACTGTATTTTACCGTGATCTTATTTAAACCTCGATAATCAATACACGGGCGCAAACCTCCATCCTTCTTCTTCACAAAAAAAAACTCGAGGAGACAGGTGAGACGGAAGGCTGAATGTATCCCTGTCCCAGAGATTCGGTGACATATGTCTCCATAGCCACCGTCTCCTCCTGTGACAGAGGATACACGTGACTCCTGGGAAGTGCAGCGTCTACCAAGAGATCTATCACACAATCCCCCGGTCGATGGGGTGGTAATTGAGTCGCCTTCTTTTTACAGAAGGCGAGTGCCAAATCGGCATATTCGGGGGGAATGTGCATGGTGGAAACCTGGTTTGGACTTTCAACCATAGGTGCCACACCTAAGGAAACACCTACACACCTCCCTGAACACTGACCATCCCTTGAGAGCCCTCTGTTGCCACGAAATAATCGGATCATGAGAGGCCAACCAGGGAAGACCAAACACAACAGGAAACGCAGGAGAGTCGATCAGGAAGAGACTAATTCTCTCCTCATGACCCTCCTGCGTTATCATACATAGTGGAGCTGTGATCTCCCTAATCAGGCCCGACCCTAACGGACGACTAACTAAGGCATGTACAGGGAAGGGAACATCAACAGGAACAATAGGGATCCCTAATCTATGTGCCAAGGAGCGGTCAATAAAGTTCCCAGCTGCGCCTAAATCTACTAGCGCCTTATGCTGGGYATGCGGGGAAAACTCAGGAAATTCTATAGGTAACCACATGTGTGCAACAGGGGGCTCTGGGTGAGTTGTGTGCCTACTCACCTGGGATGACCCACCAGTGCTCCACCTGCTACCTCGACTTCCAGGAGAAACACCCCAGCACCAACCAGCAGTGTGCCCTCTGCGGCCACAGTTGGTGCAGGGAATGGTCCCCCCTCCGGTCCCCCTCATAGCAGCCCCTCCCAACTCCATCGGTGTTGGATCCAAGGTGCTGGGTAATGGAACGGGCGGACCCCGATCTAGACGTCCGCGGGAGGCCTACAGGTTATCCAGCCGGATAGACAAGTCCACCAGCTGGTCCAGGTTGAGAGTGGTGTCCCTGCAGGCTAGCTCCCTACGAACGTCCTCTCGTAAACTACACCTGTAGTGATCGATCAGGGCCCGCTCATTACATCCCGCACCAGCTGCCAGAGTTCTGAAGTCCAGTGCGAACTCTTGAGCGCTCCTCATCCCCTGTCTCAGATGGAACAATCGCTCTCCCGCCGCGCTCCCTTCAGGTGGATGATCAAAGACTGCCCGGAAGCGGCGAGAGAAATCCTCATAGTCATCCAGAGTTTGGCCTTCCCTTCCCCAGATGGCGTTGGCCCACTCCAGGGCTTTACCAGTCAGGCAGGAGATGAGGGCGCCCACTTTCTCGCGTCCCGAAGGGGACGGCTGAACAGCCACCAGGTAGAGCTCCAGCTGTAGTAGGAACCCCTGGCACCCGGCAGCTGTTCCGTCATACGCTCCTGGGAGCGAGAGCCGAATCCCACTGGGTCCTGACGATGGAGGGGTGGACATCGGTGTAGGCTGAGGTACGGGCGGAGGTGATGGGGTAGGATTGACCGGAAAACCTCCTCTCTCCCATCTGTCCATTGTTTGCAGCACACGATCCATGGCTGTCCCTAGACTGTGTAACATGTTCGCGTGCTGTTGGACGCGCTCCTCTACTGGGAGAGAAGGGCTGGCTGCACCTGCTGACTCCATTTGAAAGGTCCGTGATTCTGTCAGCGATTGTGTGCAGATATGTAGCGGAGTCAGGCGCAGGACACAGGTGTTGAGCAAAACAACGGAGTTTACTCAAAATGCAAGCAAATTTCCCACCATAGGAATAATAACAAAACACATATGCACCTACAACAACCACTAACGACACAAACAATCACGGACAGAACAGAAATGCATGCCAGAGGGTTAAATAGGGAACATGAAATAGGGGAATTGAAACCGTGTGTGGTAATACAGACAAAACAAAACGAAACTGAAACATGGATCGGTGGTGGCATAGAAAGCCGGTGACGTCGACCGCCGAAACCCACCCGAACAAGGAGAAGGGCCGACTTCGGCGGAAGTCGTGCAAAAATATTATATTTTGATTTGTTTCACATCTGTTTGTTACTACATGATTTCATATGTGTTATTTCATAGTTTTGATGTCTTCAGTATTATTCTACAATGTAGGAAAATAGTAAAAATAAAGAAAACCCCTTGATGAGTAGCTGTGTCCAAACTTTTGACTGGTGGCTGTATATACTTGTGGCTTGGGTGAGCAAAAAAGAGACCTTTAGAAATGATGCGTTTTCACCTCTGAAGACTGGCTAAAGTCATAAAACTGTGAAAAAAAACTCCACATCAAAAAGAAATACGGCAGTCAATTTATGGCGAAAATGGCTGAGGGGCTGCAGAAGTGGACAGCAACATTGCTGAGTGGTGAACGTGATAGACTGCCCCATAATTGTTTCCAGTCACGTGAAAGCAGACCATAGCATTGACACCAATGTTGGCACTAAAACAGGAACTCAGAGTTGTTCAACCTTTTTGGAACAACCAATGTGTACTTGTAATAACAGAACAAGTCAAGAAAAGTCATGAATCTGCAGGTGCAACGCAGATAACCAGTACATTAAATCAGTTTCCTACATGTTCATTTAGCAATGAATGTCCACAGGATTGATATATTAGGTTTGACTTTATTCATCTCCAAGTTAGAAAATTCAGAACATGTAAATCTCATACAAAATAAATCCCAAGCAAGTGTTGAGGACATTACATTCATTTACCAGTAGTCATTGGCCCAAACACTCTATCCAGAGTGATTCACAACTGCACAGTAAGGTTTATATTCACATTAAAAAGGACAGCAAGGAGGAAAACGTTATATACAATTTAAATGATATCATGGGCAACCACCCAATGTATGCCTAGAGTAAATGTTTGGAAAGAGTTTTTGGGTGATTGTCAGATATACACTGCTCAAAAAAATAAAGGGAACACTTAAACAACACAAAATGTAACTCCAAGTCAATCACACTTCTGTGAAATCAAACTCCCATTAGGAAGCAACACTGATTGACAATAAATTTCACATGCTGTTGTGCAAATGGAGATAGAACAAGGTGGAAATTATAGGCATTAGCAAGACACCCCCAATAAGGAGTGGTTCTGCAGTTGGTGACCACAGACCACTTCTCAGTTTCCTATGCTTCCTTGCTGATGTTTTGGTCACTTTGAATGCTGCCGGTGCTTTCACTCTAGTGGTAGCATGAGACGGAGTCTACAACCCACACAAGTGGCTCAGGTAGTGCAGCTCATCCAGGATGGCACATCAATGCGAGCTGTGGCAAGAAGGTTTTGCTGTGTCTGTCAGCGTAGTGTCCAGAGCATGGAGGCGCTACCAGGAGACAGGCCAGTACATCATCAGGAGACGTGGAGGAGGGCCGTAGGAGAGCAACAACCCAGCAGCAGGACCGCTACCTCCGCCTTTGAGCAGGAGGAGCACTGCCAGAGCCTGCAAAATGACCTCCAGCTGGCCACAAATGTGCATGTGTCTGCTCAAACGGTCAGAAACAGACTCCATGAGGGTGGTATGAGGGCCCGACGTCCACAGGTGGGGGTTGTGCTTACAGCCCAACACCGTGCAGGACGTTTGGCATTTTCCAGAGAACACCAAGATTGGCAAATTCCCGCGCCACTGGCGTGTGCTCTTCACAGATGAAAGCAGGTTCACACTGAGCACATGTGACAGACGTGACAGAGTCTGGAGACGCCGTGGAGAATGTTCTGTTGCCTGCAACATCCTCCAGCATGACGCGTTTGGGCGTGGGTCAGTCATGGTGTGGGGGTGGCATTTCTTTGTGGGGCCGCACAGCCCTCCATGTGCTCGCCAGAGGTAGCCTGACTGCCATTAGGTACCGAGAATGAGATCCTCAGATCCCTTGTGAGCCCATATGCTGGTGCGGTTGGCCCTGGGTTCCTCCTATGCAAGACAATGCTAGACCTCATGTG
This sequence comes from Salvelinus sp. IW2-2015, assembly GCF_002910315.2. Lineage (NCBI taxonomy): Eukaryota > Metazoa > Chordata > Actinopteri > Salmoniformes > Salmonidae > Salvelinus > Salvelinus sp. IW2-2015. The sequence goes on along the minus strand of NC_036863.1, from coordinate 11,254,766 downwards.
GCTGGAGTGTGTCAGCAGTTCCTGCAAGAGGAAGGCATTGATGCTATGGACTGGCCCGCCCGTTCCCCAGACCTGAATCCAATTGAGCACATCTGGGACATCATGTCTCGCTCCATCCACCAACGCCACGTTGCACCACAGACTGTCCAGGAGTTAGTGGATGCTTTAGTCCAGGTCTGGGAGGAGATCCCTCAGGAGACCATCCGCCAACTCATCAGGAGCATGCCCAGGCGTTGTAGGGAGGTCATACAGGCACGTGGAGGCCACACACACTACTGAGCCTCATTTTGACTTGTTTTAAGGACATTGCATCAAAGTTGGATCAGCCTGTAGGGTGGTTTTCCACTTTAATTTTGAGTGTGACTCCAAATCCAGACCTCCATGGGTTGATAAATTTGATTTCCATTGATAATTTTTGTGTGATTTTGTTGTCAGCACATTCAACTATGTAAAGAAAAAASTATTTAATAAGAATATTTCATTCATTCAGATCTAGGATGTGTTATTTTAGTGTTCCCTTTATTTTTTTGAGCAGTGTATTTTAATCTGTTAAACTCTGAACCCCCAAAAATAATAATCAGAAAATAGAAATTGACATATCATTTGAAAGCTACAGGCCTTGTCTTTTTGGAAATCAAGCTAAATCTTACTGCTGACAATGTCATAATGTCACATCTATGAACTCGGATGAAAAGAGGAACAAGGATGTCAAAGTGCGATTAAGATTGTCTAGTTCTCATAAATGCATTGTTCCTGGATGGATGCAGTGGTCGTCTGTCTCTGTTGGGTTTGTGTGCTGAAACTGAAGTTCTCGTACACCTTGTTGTTGTATGATACGGAATCACCTTCATCATTGGTCCTCTGCCGACCTGCATGGGGAGAAGGCCAATCAAGTAATCACATTTTGTGTTGACTCTTATGCTGAATAGTTGCCTACTACTAAGTTACAAAATACTTATTGAGGTGTTTGGCATCACAGGTAACATTTTTGTGGTGCAAAATAGCACAGATTAATCAAATTAAATTACAGTTTTTAAACAGAGCTGTAACAGAGCTGTAACACCATAAATGTATTTGTATCCAATATTTTGCATTTTGCATGTGGGCTGATTGATACCTTACTACCCTTGAAAAACATTGGTGACTCTCAATTTAACTTCATTTTTCACACCTCTGTTGTGTTGTATGACAAGTTTGTGGGAACTATAAGGTCATATTGAGATTTGATCTGAGCTGTGCTGAGCTCAGGGCCACCCATTTTGTTTTCTAGAGAAGGATTGGGCAACTGGTGTTCCGGGGACATGAAAGGCTAATTAAAACCCTCTTAAATCAAAACATTTTGCCAAAAATAGTGCCGGTGTGACACACAGCAACTTCAATGCGCTTATCTAAAGTCTAGAAGTGATTCATCATTTTGATATGTGGTGAATGGAAAATAACATTTTGTCATGTTAAAGGTTAAAGGTCCAATATCAAATCATTCCCGGGTAAAAATTAAGAACCTTACTGTGATTGATTTATATTATAATGGTCAAAAATAAACAAAAAATAGCTTCCTAGCGAAGAGCAATTTCTCAAGCAACAATTTTGCTAAGACTGTCTGGGAGTGGTCTGAAGGGAAAACTGAAAACTAGCTGTTATTGGCAGAGAGGTTTGAAACTCCCTTTCTTATTGGTCTATTAATTAATTTAACGCCTGGTGATGTCACCAGTCAGGCCAAAACTCCATTCCACCAAAACAGGCTGATATTTCAGCTCTTGCACTAAAAGGGCATTATAATAATTTTCACAATTTCACAGTATTATTCCAACCTCATAGTATGGAAATACTGATATATGTTCAGAAAGTATTCGTCCTGCTGAAAGGTGAATTTGTCTCCCAGTGTTTGTTGGAAAGCAGACTGAACCAAGTTTTCCTCTAGGATTTTGCCTGTGCTTAGCTCTATTCCCTTTCATTTTATTCTAAAAAACATCCTAGTCCTTGCCGATGACAGGCCTACACATATGATGCAGCCATCACCATGCTTGAAAATATGAAGAGTGGTACTCAGTGATGCGTTGTTGGATTTGCCACAAACATAACGCTTTGTATTCAAGACCAAAAGTTTATTTCTTAGCAATTTTTTTTGTCAGTATTACTTTTTGGAATATTTGTATTCTATATAGGCTTCCTTCTTTTTACTAATTTATGTTAATATTGTGGAGTAACTACAATGTTGTTGATGCATTCTTAGTTTTGTCCTCTAACAGCCTTTCATTTCTGTAACTGTTTTAAAATCATGGTGAAATTCTTGAGTGGTTTCTTTCCTCTCTGACAACTTAGGAAGGGTCGCTGTATATTTGTAATGACTGTGTGTATTGATTCACCATCCAAAGTGTAATTAAAAACTGCACCATGCTCAAAAGGATAGTCAATGTCTTTTTTTTGTTTTACACATCTACCAATAGGTGCCCTTCTTTGCGAACCATTGGAAAACCTCCCTGGTCTTTGTGGTTGAATCTGTGCTTGAAATTCACTGCTCGACTGAGGGACCTTACAGATAATTGTATGTGTGTATCATGTTAAACACTATTATTGCATACAGAGTGAGTCCATGCAACTTATTATGTGACTTTTTAAATCCTCTACGGACCCCCCCTCCCGGATCCGGGATCATCCTCATCAAAAAAGCTGACTAGCATAGCCTAGCCTAGCGCCACAGGGATATCATATAATATAATTTCATGAAATCACAAGTCCAATACAGCAAATGAAAGATACACATCTTGTGAATCCAGCCAACATTTACGATTTTTAAAATGTTTTACAGCGAAAACACAATATATATTTATGTTAGCTCACCACAATAACCAAACACACAACGCCATTTTTTCACCGCAAACATAGCTTTCACAAAACCCACAAAAATAGAGATAAAATTAATCACTAACCTTTGAACAACTTCATCAGATGACAGTCTTATAACATCATGTTATACAATACATTTATGTTTTGTTCGAAAATGTGCATATTTATAGGTATAAATCGTAGTTTTACATTGCAGCCATCGTCACAAATAGCACCAAAACAGCCAGAATAATTACAGAGAGCAACGTGAAATACATAAATACTCATCATAAAACATTTATGAAAAATACATGTTGTACAGCAAATGAAAGATAAACATCTTGTGAATCCAGCCAATATTTCKGTMTTTTACAYCGAAAACACAACATATATTTATGTTAGCTCACCACAATATCCAAAAACACACCGCCATTTTTCCACCGCAAAGGTAGCTTTCACAAAACCCACAAATAGAGATAAAATTAATCACTAACCTTTGAACAACTTCATCAGATGACAGTCTTATAACATCATGTTATACAATACATTTATGTTTTGTTCGAAAATGTGCATATTTATAGCTACAAATCCTGGTTTTACATTGTGAATATGGCGCCAAAATGCACCAAATTGTCCAGAGAAATTTTGGACAGTCACGTAATCTAACCAAAAAACTCATCATAAACTTTGCTAAAAAATACATGTTGTACAGCAAATGAAAGATACACTGGTTCTTAATGCAACCGCTGTGTTAGATTTTAAAAAATAACTTTAGTACAAAGTACAGCATGCAATAATCTGAGACAGTGCCCAGCCATTCTCCGCCATGTTGGAGCCAACATATTCCACAAAAATACGAAATAACATCATAAATATTCTCTTACCTTTGATGATCTTCCATCAGAATGTAGTGCAAGGAGTCCTAGTTCCACAATAAATCGTTGTTTTGTTTTAGAATGTCAATTTCTTCTGTCGAATTAGCAACTTTGGCTAGCATGGTGATCATGGAGCGCACATGTCCATGAACTCTTGGCGCATGGAACGAAAAATTCCAAAAGTCATAATAAACGTTGAATAAACTGGTCAAACTCAGTTGAAAATCCATCTTTATAATGTTTTTCTCATATGTATCCAATAACGTCCAAGACGGAGCATTTCGTCGTGTCTACCAAACGCATTGCAGAAAACAATACGGTGCTCTCTGGTGTGCAGCAAAATACTGCCAATATGGTGGACCTGTCACTCCAAAAGCTCTCATTCGGTCTCACATCAAGCTAGACACCCCATTCAACATTCTACTGCCTGTTGACATCTAGTGGAAGGCGTATGAAGTGCATACAGATCCATAAATAWAAGGCAATTGAATYGGSAAGSCCTMACACAGASKCCCATTTTCAGAATTTTRACTTCCTSTTTGGAAGTTTGCTGCCAAATGAGTTCTGTTTTACTCACAGATATAATTCAAACAGTTTTAGAAACTTCAGAGTGTTTTCTATCCAATAGTAATAATAATATGCATATCGTATGATCTAGAACAGAGTACGAGGCTGTTTAATTTGGGCACGATTTCTTCCCAAAGTGGAAATGGCGCCCCCTATTTCTTTAAGCACATTTTTACTCCATAACAAAGGAGTTGAACACTTATTGACTCAAGACCTTTCAGCTTTTCATGTTTTATTAATTTGTAAAAATGTCTGGAAACATAATTCCACTTTTACATTATGAGGTATTGTGTGTAGATCAGTGACACACAATCTCAATTTAATCCATTTTAAATTCAGGCTGTAACACAACAGAATGTGGAAAAAGTCAAGGAGTATGAATACTTTCTGAAGGAACTGTAGGTCTATGCAGAGACCTCACAGAGTCCATATGCTGACTAGTGGAAATGAAAATGACTCACCTGTAGTTGCATGCCCTGCATAGAATCCCAGTTAAATCACAAACACAAAAGACAGTTTAGACTATACAGTCTTAAACCTTCAAGATTTGTGTTCGATATGCTGAAACAGTTGTAAACTAAGCTATGCAAAATTCACACTGACTTATCATTGTGTGGTGGTAAAAGAAAGACAACTATAGCATCAAATTATAATATAATGTAATATAATAATATAATGAGTCCTAAAATGGAAGCTGATGTGATTCGTGGTTTAGTCCATAAATTGGTAGCCTACAAGCCAGGATGTCAACACAAGACAGCAGGCAAAGGCGTCAACAGCAGGGGTGGTGGGAAGGTATTTTCATTTCCTCTTTGAGTATGAGGGGGCTGAATTTCTCTCCAATGAGAGTAAATATCACTTTGAAATGTAAGGTGACGCTGTGGCCAAGATTTTGTCTGTAATTAATGGTCCACTTCTGCTTTCTTTGTTCAGGATTCCAGTGAATCCAAACAACAAACCACAATTTAAAGTGAACTGGTTACAAGACCAGAGTGACTTGAGAGTTACCTCAAATGTTCAAGCCTGTGAATATTGACCACGGAACTTACACGGCCTTTTGTGTAAATAGAAAAATATGTATAAATTGTGTAAGCTTAAGAAAGCACTGAACCAAAAAATCACAATAGACTACAAGACTTACATTTGTAAATACTTATGGTGACAGCTACGATGGCCACAACCCCGATGGATGTGCTGACACAGATGATAGTCAGAAGGTTCTTCTCATAGTAGGTCTCTGAAACAACAAGACCATCAAGGGTCAGAGATTTACCGTTATAGATAGTGTCATCAATCAAAGTGTCCAGCCTGCCATATGTGATTGTGAAGCTTGGGGCAAAATAACAACCTGATGGAGCTAACCCCACTGTTCAGTATCTGTTTATCACAGTTTTTCTATGACCTTGTGTGTCAAGAATCTTGTCAGGTTACACTTAACAGTCAACCAATGAATTAGAGGGAGACAAATAACAAAAGCAGAAGTTAATTACTAGTAAAAGTAGACTGCACTACTTAACAGTACATTGATTATGTCTGAATGTCACCCACCTAGTTCACTTTTGGGATGTCTGATACTCAGGTCGGTGTTATTGGCTAAGAGTCTGACATTGCAGGTGATCGTGTCACCCTCTCTCCACACTGATTGGCACAATGTCAGAAAGCTGCTCTGTTTAGAGAGGCTGTGGTTGGTCAACGGTGTCTCCGGTGAATCCTGACCTTGTCGGGTCCAAGTGAAGTTGACGTCCTGGGCGTCAAGGCCCTCCAAAGTACAGAGAAGCTGGATGCAGCCAGGATCACTGCTGTTCTGCCTCTCTAGGACTAGACCTGGAAGCACTGCAGAAGAGAATAGCACTGGAACTAGAACGACAGTGAAAAGACTCTAAATGCAATTCTAATATCCTACTGTATGCTTTGATTTAGAGACATAAAAACCAGTAAACACGTGTTTATAAAGTGATATCTTCAACGAGATAAATTACCTGTAACTTGAAGATCGACATTGGAGGATTCCTCAATGGTTGGTGGTGGTATGACTCTTGATATTAAGCAGGTATATAGACCGGAGTCAGTGCTCTTTGGCTCTGTAACATACAGCTCAGGAGGTGTTCCGGTTACCTTGAATTGAGATTTACAGGATACGACTGAACTGATTTCTCTATTCACATTGTATTCGCAAATAATGCCAGGACTTCCAATTTTCGTCCATTTAAAAACAACTTTGCCATCAAATCCAAAGGGTGAGAGACAAGGAAGGTGGGAAGGACTGCCTTTGGTTGCTCTAACGATCTCCTTAACACCTGCGGAATCAAACAGGATTTTTTTTCAATCCAAAGTTAACACAATAAAATAGGACACAGGTTATGTGCTCACTCATATTCAGGATACTGTACACTCATGATACTACGTGAGAGTAAAGGAAATGAACAAAAATACAAATAATGGTAATAACAACTTGAGTTCATCCCATATTAAGATCATGCCATATTAGGCCATACTATTTACGTACTTCCAGTACTGAAAATAGCTATAGGAAGTGGTTCAAAGTTGATGTTCCAGATTAATGCAACCAAAGCAAACCAAGGCTCCTCAGAGGAAGGGGTTTACTAACACATTCATTTTTTAAGCTATGTTGACTATGACATTAGCTAATATGGTGACATTGAAGTAGGCTGTGTGTAGAGTTGAGCGCTTATGGTATGAAGGTTTGGCTTGGAACGTTTTTTTCGCCTGCTCACAGAGAGCTGTTTTGTTGTGCACTGAAGTCCACAAGCGAAGGGAAAATTATACAATGATAAAAGTGATCATGCTGTTTGTATGTCGCTGTATTGAAAGTGAACTGTGTGTGCAGGTGAACAGGGGTGTATTCATTCCGACGATTCTGTTGAAAAACGTTTCTTAAACGGAAGCAAACGGAATGGGGATAAACATACAGTACCTCAATTTGTCCAATACAAACTCTCGTTTACAACTGTTTGTACTATTGATTACACCGTAGATAAGCTAGATGCAGGCAAGAGTGTGCAAAGCGGTATTGAATTGTCGGTCACCTTGATTACTCTCATTTTTCTCACAACTTGTGCACCTACGTTGTAAACTTGAATTCATAGGCTAGATGGTGTCACGCCCAGACCATAGAGAGCCTTTGCTTTTCTATGGTATAGTAGGTCAGGGCGTGACTGGGGGGGGTTTCTAGTTATTATTTTCTATGTGGGGTTCTAGTTTCGTTTTTCTATGTTGGTGTTTGGTTTGATTCCCAATTAGAGGCAGCTGGCTATCGTTGTCTCTAATTGGGGATCATATTTAAGTAGCATTTTTTCCACCTGTGTTTTATGGGATATTGTTTTGAGTTAGTGCGATTAGTGCGATTAGTGCGATTCTGTAGTAACGGTTCGTTGTTTGTTTCGTTCTTTCTTTGTTGTTTTGTGCGTTTTCAATGTGGAAACCATATCGCGCTGCAGTTTGGTTCGATAATTATTCCAGCGAACGTGACAGATGGAAGCAACCTCATGATGGGTATAGGGAACATTTTTGTATCATGTAGTAGCATAAACATATCGGTGTTACATTGAGCTGGGTGAGTGGAATATGAATGACAGTCATCCAATATGCTGTAATAGAAATAAGGCCATCCTCATAAAAAACAGCACCGACCGCTACTGAAACAAAGCAAACCCAAATAGCTGTTACAATATAATATTCATATCTACATTGACTGGTCAATAAATAACTGGTTTTCAACTGTTACAGTATGTTGATTCAGACAACTAAACCACTGAATGGACTAATCACCCTGAAATACTACTGTAACTTACAATTTTATACAATGAATCATTGTAGAACTGTACAACTAATAGATGCACCAACCAAAATGCAACAATAAGACAGAAATACTCACCGGTAAATGGGGTAGAGAGGGTGAGGGTGGTTAGGAGAGAGAAAGCTTGTGGCAACAGCATTGTGAACAGGCAGACCTACACCCTCTAGCCAAAGACTCTGTGTACCGGTATGTCTGTATGTCTTTCAGACACACTAGCTGATCGTGAATGCAAGTACGCATGCACACTCACACAAACACTCACATTCCCTGTCATGTCTTCCTGTCCGATGGAGGAAAACACCCACTGCAGAACTAAGCAGTTCACAAGTGCCAAAACCACAACTCTTTCCTTTCTACAAGATACCATTTCCCCCCAACAATGTAATTATTTTGATCCATCTATCACTCTAAATGACATGATCCACAACTAATAAAGCTAAAATATGATGCGCACACAACTCTCAGATTTAGTATTTAATTTGGCTAAAATCCTAAGAGACATGTAAAGTTACTTTAAAGTTCTCAGTTGGTACAGAACGTGTGCTAGAGTAAGAACCACTCAGAGACCTAATTATTTTGCTTTTGATTGGTTGAGGCCATACCACCTGCTTGTCAACGGTCTGCACATTCGCAGTTTCACAGAGAGATCAAAGAAACCTCTACTTAAAGACTGGTTGGAACTCAAAGTATATGAAGGAAATAACGGAACACTGTGAAACAACAACCTGTGGTTAGTTAGTGGACAGACGTTTCCTACAAGTAGCAGTTCCCTCAAGTAGTTTATTGCACAAACTCAAAACTTAGAAAGCAGTGTCTGAAGTTGTCAAAAGTTTTTAGATATCTGTTGGAGCTAGAGCTCGTTACCGGTTCTAGGTTGGCAACAAACAAACACTGCTCCCAGGAAGTGGAAACATGCTATACTGTAGCGTCATGCATCAACAAATCTTTATTGCACATTTGGAGTGTAAGATTATACTTCACCAGGGTAACAATGGAGTGCTTACAGGGAGTGGAAATGTACCATTAAATTGTGGCATCATGATATAAAAGGATATCTAAAGACTCTAAACAGAGACCCTATAGTGCTTGGGTACACTACATTATGCACACCTGAGCTGCAGAAGCAGCACTTCACAGACCAACCAACACACAGATGAAAATCTAAAGTAAACTTTCCAGCAACAAGATTAGAACGTTCCAGGTCTTAAAAATCTGAAAAATGAAAATCATTTTCACACCACCAATCAGAAGGTTGTGGGTTTTACGAAGTTATTCATGGGTTTTACAAAACACTTCTCTGATAACCTACAGAATTACAACCTATCAGACACTGTCTCAGAGATGGCTAACTCTGGAGATCCCTTCCATCTCCACTTGCTTGTGGAATGGTCTACAGCAGTGGTCACCATCCAGTCATTCCTATTCGATCACCAAATATTTCTGAAAAACCAACGATAAAGGCTTGCTCCTTTTTATTTTTTATTTTTTTGTTGCACTGTTGGAGATAGGGGCACTTGATTTTGAAGCCCTGTGCATCAGGGTATTTGTATTTGTATTTATTATGGATCCCCAATAGCTGCTGCCAAAGTAGTAGCTACTCTCCCTGCGGTCCAGCAAAATTAAGGCAGTTTATACAATTTTAAAACATTAGAATAGATTTCACAACACACTGTGTGCCCTCAGGCCCCTATTCCACCACTACCACATATCTACAGTACTAAATCCATGTGTATGTATAGTGTGTGTGTGTGTGTGTGTGTGTGT